>NW_021635150.1:0-76059 GCF_004799145.2 Neltuma alba
TACCTAGGTCATTCTTCTCAAGGAGCCTTAAGTTGTATTTCAATTCTTAACATTTCACTTTTAATTATCAAATTACCAAGATGAAAGATTGAGTCAGAAAAGGAAAATTGAAACAAGAAACAAATCTAATGAAAGGTAAAAGGCAAAAGAAGATTCAGATAAGAGATAGATAGTAGTTCCCCTAGCAATTTATCCAACCTTCCTTGTTCAATCTTATAATTGGAGTCTCTTAATGTCAATTAAATGGGTAGATCAGCTACTGCTCCAACTCTCTTAACATAGATCAGAAACAACTATCTTACTAATTCATGTTTGATTTGTGAGAAGGAAAATCAATTGACAAGAACATTTGAGAAGCAAGTTGCAATTCTCTAAGAATGACCACAACTGTGAATCATCAAGTATTCAACAAAATTCAGATTTATAGAACAACCAGCCTAAGTAAACGAATTAGATTTACAAATCAACAGAGAATCCTCTATTCAACTGAATTAAAGGACACAACTCACATCTAATGTTCAATCAGATCTAAATTCCAAGAAACATAAATCTAATCATCCAACCTTCATTCTAACCACAATTGTTCAACTGAAACAAATGAACCTTAGAATAGAAAGTAGAAGAAACTAGATCTGAATGACTCCTGTTCAGCTCCATGAACTCAGGTCAGATTCATTGCTAGAAGAACTTAGAAGTTCAGCTACTCATACTCTGGATTAGGGGTAGAAACAGCAAGAATTGATGAAAGATCCATGGTTGATCGGTGGAAATTAATGAATTGGACGAAAATGGAGAGAGAAATGAGAGAGGGCAGAGAGAGCAAGAAAAGCGTCTGGAGGGAGAATGAGCAACTGAAATCTCCTTCTCACTGAAGCGCGACTCTGCTTTTAAAATCTGGAAATTTTCGTCATCCGCCGCGGCGCCTCTGTTCATTCGCCGACGCCTTATTCATCCGCCGCGGCGCCTGGCCTGTACGGTGCTGTTTGATTAGTGATCTGCGCTTCATGTAGACATCAATCCGCCGTGGCGCCTCTGATCATCTGCCGCGGCGCCTTTCACCGAGAGTCCCCTTGGAAATCCGTCATGGCGCCTTCTCATATACGCCGCGGCGCCTCAGACAGCACTAAAACTCCCTGAAATTCACACCAAAGCAGGGATCAAAAGTACACACATACAAAATCATATAAAAACATGTAAAAACACCTATAAAACCTCATAATTCCTCTCACCAACTCTTATGCACAATGGAAGCTAATTATGCCCAAAGTATGTAAATATAGATGGCAAAAGCATGTGTTTAGGGCTAGAAATGTATGCAAATAATGAGACTTATCAACTCCCCCACACTTAGCTTTTGCACTCCTGGGCAAATCAGGTCTAAACATGATGTGAAAGAGAAGGATGAGAGAAAAGGAATAAGCAAGCTCAAAAGTTCAGGTTACAACTACAGCCAACAATGATTCTTCAACCAACATCCATCCATAGAACATTCTAGTGCAAAGAAATCAAGCAATGATATGTAATTTATTCTAAGTGAATAAGATATAGAAGACCACACAAAGGAATTAGTGTATCACTCAACTCACAAGTATTAAAGGTTCTTTCACTCAATTCACTATTCAAATGCTCTACTATATGCTTGTAATAGCTCTACCTCTCCACCACTCAAATACATAAGTACTCAAGAATCAAGAGGACTTTTGTGGCTTGTAATGTAAGGGTGGAGAAGAAATGCACAAGAATGCATATGAGGATGGAGATAATATGTGAATCAACGTGTAGAATTCAATAGCATTAGTAATGTTCAATTTAAGGTTTGATTTCTTGATCTTGAATTCTTAAGCTATAAAGGTGCTTTTATTCTCACTTTCTTTTCCTTTCTTGCTTTTTCATTTCTTTTCAACTTTTCTATTCTCTTCTCTCCTCTTTTTTTTTCTTTTACATTCGCATGTTTCTTCTTTTCTTTTCTTTTCTTTTCAATTTTTTTTACCCCAGCTCAAGTATGCACTTCCTCATATCAATCCATCAATTGAATTCATCATAATACTAGTGAATTCTAAAAGGAATTAATGAAATGAAATATGCATCCTTGTAGGAAAGAAGTTTTATAATTGAGAGTGAAATGAATAGAAAAAATCAGCTAAAAGGCTCAAATGGGTAACAAAGGATAAATCATGTAGGGTTGGCATTTGGTCTAAGCAGCTAATTTGAATGAATGCCTCAATCATGTTCCAGAGATACAAATGTTACATGTGGTCTTGATTAAGAACTAAGACAAGTTCTAGAGAGCATGAGAACTAAGTGAATGCACACACCAGAAATGAATATAAAGGCTCAAAGAATCCTTCCAACTAGGCTTTGTCTTCCATATTCATTCACTTCAGCTAAAGAACACATCATGCTTAATCTCTATGCATTAGAAAATTTCACTCAGGATATTTAATTTCCAAATCAAATCAGTCACAAATGTAACATTAGAATTCCTGAAGCAAGCTAAACCTTCAAAAAGTTTTTGAAAACTGAGGTTCTACAAAAGACACAAAAACACAACATTCACTCCCCCACACTTAATCCTTGCATTGTCCTCAATGCACATTTGAACAAAAGATAGCAAGGAACATTGGTAAAGGAAGGAATGGAAAGAAAGAACAAAATACTCAAAAACAAACTAAAAATATAACCTACACTTGTTACTATTTATGTCCCCCCCACACTTGCTCAAAAAAATGGAGTTCAAGAATGAAAATAATCAAATACCCACAGACTAAGGTATGTAAGGAAGGGAATAACCTGAGATTATGGTGGATCAAAATTTTCCTTATAGATTTTGAGCAGGTGGCCATTGACCTTGAAAGTCTTACTGCTCTTTTCATCTAGCAACTCTATCATGCCAAACTTGTGCACTTTAGTGACCAAGTATGGTCCTTCCCATCTAGTGCTCAGCTTCCCAGGTTTAAATGTGAATCGTGCCTTGTACAACAACACTTTATCTCCAACCTTGAAAGTCTTCCTTAGGATTTGCTTGTCATGAATCATCTTTGTCTTCTCCTTGTAGAACCTGGAATTCTCATAGGCTTCAAGTCTCAACTCTTCAAGTTCTTGTAATTGCAATAATCTTTCCATACCAGCAGAATCAAAATCAAGGTTACATGCTTTTACAGCCCAAAGAGACTTATGTTCAATCTCAATCGGTAGGTGACACATCTTACCATAAACCAATCTATAAGGAGACATGCCTATTGGGGTTTAAATGCAGTTCTATATGCCCACAAAGCAGCATCCAATCTGGCACTCCAATCCTTCCTAGATGGTTTAACTATTCGTTCCAACACCTTCTTGATTTCTCTATTTGCATTTTCAGCTTGCCCATTACTTTGGGGATGATAAGGTGTGGATGTCTTATGTGTCACACCATACTTGGTGAATAGCCCTTGTAGCAATTTATTATAAAAATGAGTGCCATTATCACTAACTACCTCTAGGAATGCCAAATCTAGAAAAAATGTTATTTTTCAGAAATTTTGAAACAATGGCAGCATCATTCTTTTTGGTTGCTATGGCCTCTACCCATCTTGAAAGGTAATCAACTGCAAGAAGAATGTATGTAAATCCCATAGAAGGAAGAAAGGGGCCCATAAAATCAATACCCCATACTTCAAACACCTCACAGAAAAGCATTGGGTGTTGGGGTAGTTCATGTTTCTTAGTTAGGCTACCAAATCTTTGGCAAATATCACAATTCTTGCAATACTCATAAGAGTCTTTAAAGAGTGATGGCCAATACAAACCAGCTTCCAATATTTTTCTTGCAGTCTTGTTAGCACTAAAATGACCTCCACAAGTTTGAGAGTGGCAAGCATGCAGGATGTCTTGAAATTCTTCATTTGGTACACATCTTTGAATGATTTGGTCGCTGCATACCTTCCAAAGGATTGGAGGATCCCAAATGTAGTGTTTAGACTCACTCTTAATCTTCTGCATCTGAAAATGAGACAACAAAGAAGGAATTAGACCAGCAACTAAAAAGTTGACAATGTGACAATACCAAGGTTCCATGAGAGACAAAGCATAAACAGAACAATCCTTAAACTCATCACAAACAGAATTTGAACCAATTACTCCCCTTGTAGTTTCTGGTAAGCGACTTAGATGGTCAGCCACCACATTTTCTGCTCCAGGTTTGTCTTTGATGTCAATATCAAACTCTTGGATCAACAACATCCACCTTAAGAGCCTCGGTTTGGATTGTGGCTTGCTGAAAAGATACTTAACAGCAGAATGATTAGTGAAAACAGTAACCTTAGAGTTAATTAGGTAAGGCCTAAACTTGTCTAATGCAAAAACAATAGAAAAGAGCTCCTTTTCAGTAGTTGTGTAATTAGTTTGAGCCTTATCTAGTGTCTTTGAAGCATAAGCAATAACTTTGGAAGCCTTACCATCCTTTTGTCCCAAAACTGCACCCACTGCATTATTAGAGGCATCACAACACAATTCAAATGGTAAATTCCAATTAGGGCAAGTCAAAATAGGTGGAGAAGTCAATCTGGATTTAATCTCATCAAAAGACATTTTACACTCATCAGTGAAATCAAAGGAAGCATCTTTTTGCAGCAATTTAGACATTGGAAAAGTCACTTTACTAAAATCTTTTATGAATCTTCTATAAAATCCAGCATGGCCTAAGAAAGATCTAAGCTCCTTAAGATTTGTTGGATAGGGTAGAGAGGAAATTACTTCAACCTTTGCTTTGTCTACCTCTATTCCCTTTTCAGAAATTAGGTGACCTAGAACTATTCCTTGTTGGACCATAAAGTGACATTTTTCAAAATTCAGGATAAGATCCTTTTTAACACACTTAGATAGAGCTTTTTCCAAGTTCACTAAGCATTCATCAAAATTATTTCCATAGATGGTAAAGTCATCCATAAACACCTCAATCCCATTCTCTAGCAAATCACTAAGATGGATAGCATACACCTTTGGAATGTGCCCGGTGCATTGCAAAGTCCAAATGGCATTCTTCTATATGCAAATGTGCCAAAGGGACAAGTGAATGTAGTCTTCTCTTGATCTTGAGGTGCAATGGGAACCTAAAAATAGCCACTGAAACCATCAAGGAAACAATAGTGAGATTTACAAGCTAATCTTTCAAGCATTTGATCTATAAAGGGTAGAGGAAAATGATCTTTTCTTGTAGAATCATTAAGCTTCCTATAATCAATGCAAACACGCCAAGAATTCTGGATTCTAGTGGGGATTAATTCATTTTTCTCATTCCTAACCACAGTGATCCCACTTTTCTTAGGAACAACCTGAACTGGACTTACCCACTCACTATCTGAAATAGGGTATATGATACCAGCACTAAGCAGCTTTGTTACTTCCTTTTTAACAACATCAAGTATGAGTGGGTTAAGTCTTCTTTGAGGTTGTCTTATGGGTTTTGCATTTTCATTTAACAATATTCTATGAGTGCAAATTGAAGCATTAATACCAGGAATATCTGCTAAAGACCACCCAATTGCACTTTTATACCTTTTCAAAACAGCAAGTAACTGAGATTCTTCAAGATCAGTCAAAGAGTTAGAAATTATCACCGGTAGTCTTTCATTCTCAGCTAAAAATGCATATTTCAGTGTTGATGGCAAGGGTTTAAGCTCCAATTCAGGAGGTTGAACTACTGAGGGTATCAGTTTCTTGAGCTCCAAGGTAGTGCAATTATTTCCAGATTGCTTCAAAGCTTCAATACCAAAAATTGCAGTTGTACATTCATCCTCATGTGAGTAACTCTCCTTAGTTGGTCCCTGCAACAATGCATTTAAAACATTTGTAAATCCATGTGAAAACTCAAAGTTAGATGCAGAATAATCTTGAGGAATTCCAATTTCAGAAGTAAAATTAGATTGCAAAAGTGCACTCCCTATGCTGCATATTTCGGCAAATTTGGTTGGTGTCATGCTTAATCTCCTAGGGTTGGGAGTAGCTACACTTCGCATGATTCCCAAGAAGTGTTCCAGTTCTGCATAGTTAAAGAAATTAAGATCAAGTGACTTGTAAACAGGATTGGAATACAAAATGTGATAAGAATTTAAAGACAAATCCTGTTGTTCAGAAAGTTCAGCTGCATGCTCCTTGAATGGGGTTTCATCCATGAGAATTGGGCTAGCCTTGCAGTCATGAGTCTTGTGCCTTTCGCCTTTCCCTTCTTGTTTAGGAGTTGATTCACTATCTTGTGCTGTTGAGAAATCTACAAGCAATCTTCTTACAAGTTGTTTATCACTTGACAGTGTGGAATTAGCATCAATGGAAGACTTAATGGATGAAACTGAAGACAACTCACTCCAAGTGGAAAGCCAGCCATCAATTTTAGAATCAATGCTAGGCACATCATCAAGGTGTGAAGAAAAAGAAGATGAAGGAGAATATATGGAGGAGAAAGAGACGAAAGAATCTTCAGTATCATCATTGCTATCATGCTCAAAAATAGATTCACACTCATTTTCAAGTGACACATCAATCATATTAAGCCCCAACAGAGAATAATCCTCATGTGGATGTTTCATCATCTCATACATGTTAAATTGAATTTCTTGACCACCAAATTCCATTTTTATAATCCCATCCTTCATGCAAATCATGGTATTGGCGGTTCTTAGAAATGGTCTACCCAAAATCAATGTGCTTTCACTTATGGCCTCATTAGTCATATCTAGCACGTAAAAATCAGCAGGGAATACAAGGTCTTTTACTTGAACCAAAATGTCTTCTAAGATTCCCTTGGGATTCCTAATAGACTTATCAGCTAGTTGCACTAAGACACTTGTAGGTTTCATGATTTCAACTCCCAAAGCATAATAAACAGAACTTGGCATCACATTAATAGCAGCACCCAAATCTAGCAAAGCTTTAGAGATATGAAACTTACCGATTTGACAAGGAATGGAGAAAGCTCCTGGATCTTGGCATTTCACAGGTAATTGAGCTTTAAAAAGGACTGAAACATTAGGACCAACTTGCACCAATTCATTAGTTTTAAACTTTCTTTTGTTAGTGCAAATGTCTTTTAAGAATTTTGCATATTCAGGCACTTTCTTCACCAAATCCAGCAAAGGAATGTTAATTTCTACTTTACTAAAGAAATCTAAGACTTCTTTATTTTGTTTTTCTTTTGCAACCTTCTGCCCAAACATAAAGGCTCTAGGAAAAGGTAGATCTTTCAAGCTTAACTCCTTACCTTGACTTCCCGGTTTATTGCTCTTGTGAGAATCTTCAACTTTCTCTTGCTCAATCTTTCCATTGTCCTGGTTAGGATCTGAAATTCTTAAAGAAGATTGCCCCAAGTCCTCTCCTAATGGTGCTTCATGGACGCCTTCATTATCCTGAATTAAAGAGCTTGCTTCATTTGTGCAACCTTCAGTAGCTACACTTCTAAATTCAGCTTCTTTTCTTTCTTACAGAAGTTGCTTCTCTCTTAAGCTTTCAGATTCCACACTTGGTGATGTCTTTTGCTGGACAGAGCTTCTTTTAGTGCAATGATCTTCCTCCAAGTCAGATTCTTCATCATTTTCATTGAATGTCACCTTTCTTCCACTTCTCAAATTTATGGCATTCAATGACTTGGGATTAATCACAGTATTAGAAGGCAAAGCTCCACTTGTTTTTGCTTGAAAACTGTTGAGATTATCTTAAATTTGGGTCACAAAGTTAGCCAAGTTTGCAGTCTTAGTCTCCCATTGTTCAACCCTATTCTCTATAGCAGCCATTCTTGCATCAGATGCAGTGGTATGCTTATCAATTCTGTCCATTTGAGATGCCATAGCACTAAGATTAGCATTCATACTGTTCATGCTTTTCAACAAGAGGGACATGTCATCATTCCTTGAATTACCAACTTCTTGAGTAGCTTGGGAAGGAACCATAGCTTGTTCTGAATGTTGACGTTGCTGGAACTTATTCTGCATGAACCTCTCCTTGTTGTTCTCTCCTCCTCCCCATCTAAAATTAGGATGATCCTTCCATCCTTCATTATAAGTGTTGGAGAAAGGATTCCTTTGTTGATATTGACCGGATCTTTATTGATACATGGCTGACACTTCTTCAAATTGAGAAGGGCAATATTCAGTCCAATGCATCATGGAACCACAAGAGTCACAAGAGGGAGCTACCAAGGCTTGAGATGTTCCCATAGCACCACATTGTTTACTTGACAAGAGTTGCTCCATCCTAGTCATTCTCTTGTCCATCCTCTCTGATAAGGCAGCGAATTGAGAGTCAAAGTTAGTAGGATTTGACCTCAAAATTTCATTGACAGATTGGTTATCCCTTGTGCTGAATTGTTGATTGTTGTTAGCCATCTTCTCCAATAATTCCCAAGCATTATGAGGAGTCAAATCAAACAGTGAACCATGGGCTGCAGCATCTATTGTGCTCTTGTGATGAGATACCAAGCCCTCATAGAAATATTGGACTAAATTAGACTTGCTGATTTGATGATTTGGACATTTAGAAAGCATAGCTAGAAATCTTGTCCAATACTCATACAAGGTCTCTCTACTATCTTGTTGAACTCCATAGATAGCCTTCCTCAATTTAGATGTCCTTGATGCAGGAAAGTATTTCTCTAAAAAGGACTTCTTTAGTTGTTCCCATGTAAGTGTTGTGAAGTGTTGAGGTAGACTTTGCAACCATTCTTTGGCATTTCCTTCTAATGTGAAGTGGAAAGCTCTCCTTAGCACATCCTCCAATTGAGCACCATGGGGCTTCATAGAAGAATAAACCGCATGCATATTCTGAAGGTGTCTATATGGATCATCCCCTGCAAGACCAAGGAATCTTGGTAAGGTATTAATCAAGGTACCTTTAAGTTCAAAATCAGCTTCAAAGTTATAAAAACCACATGGATCACAGTTTACACTTGAGTTATTAATTTCTCTAATGCTCCTATTCTCCTCATCTCTATTCAATTGAATATTATCATTAAGAATAACAGTTTCAGCTTGCCTTTCATTTTGAGGTCTATTTATAGCATCACCTCTCTCAGTTTGAGCATTGTTATTATTTTGATCCATCACAAAATGATTGTCTATAAACCCTCCTAAAGTAGACTCAGATTCTGAGGAAGAACAAGATTCAACTTGAGGAAGAGAGTCACTCACTATAGGTTGCTTACTAGACTCAGTTATTTGTTTGGTTTTCTTGATTTGCCTAAGAGTTCTATTGATTTCCCAATCAAAAGGTAAAAGAGCCTTATCCTGGGACATGCAACTAAAGAACAAGAGAATAGAGTAATAAAATAAATGAGAAAAAGCAATTAGACAAAAGAAAGAAATCAGAGAAAACACAAAAAGTTAAGAGGGGATTCTGTAAATCCGCCGCGGCCCCTTCACAGATCCGCCACGGCCTCTATTACAGAGACGTCTGTCGAGCTGAAAATGGACAGGCGCTGCGGCGCCTGATGAAATCCGCCGCGGCGCTTGTTGCAGAATTGATTCTGTGAAAGGCGCTGCGACGCCTTATGATATCCGCCGCGGCGCCTGATACTGATAAACCAGGTGGACGAATTTTGCAGCATCTTCTGTCACTGTTCACACCTTCACTCCTGCAAATTGAACCCTTTAACACAATGGTATTAATTTTTCAACAAGAAAAAGATCTCAAAAGCATAAAAACAACCAACCATCATTAGGTTAAATGGAAGAACAATTAAAAGGAAAAAGGTTGCTATAGCAAGGATTCAAACAATTCACAACCTAACAATTTATGTTAACTCCTTGACAACCTATGGAATGAATTTAGAACACAGCAATAAGGGAAAACAACTCAACAACAAAGCACAAGAGTGAAAATGCAAACACAACTCAAAAACACTAAAGCTACTTTTTCTGAAGTTTTGGGTTTTCAAATATAAAAATTTTTCTTGGCACACCAGTGAATTGCTTAGAACCTCAACAAGTAAGGCTCCCCGGCAACGGCACCAATTTGATAGACCTTGTCGCTAGGTAATCAAAGTTTTACTAGGGAAATGCAGCAAGTGAGGCACTACCTAGGTCATTCTTCTCAAGGAGCCTTAAATTGTATTTCAATTCTTAACAATTCACTCTTAATTATCAAATTACCAAGATGAAAGCTTGAGTTCAGAAAAGGAAAATTGAAACAAGAAATAAATCTAATGAAAGGTAAAAGGCAAAAGAAGATTCAGATAAGAGATAGTAGTTCCCCTAGCAATTTATCCAACCTTCCTTGTTCAATCTTATAATTTGGAGTCTCTTAATGTCAATTAAATGGATAGATTCAGCTACTGCTCAAATCTCTCTTAACATAGATCAGAAACAACTATCTTACTAGATTCATTGTTTTGATCTGTGAGAAGGAAAATCAATTGACAAGAACATTTGAGAAGCAAGTTGCAATTCTCTAAGAATGACCACAACTGTGAATCATCAATGTATTCAACCAAAATTCAGATTTACAGAACAACAGCCCAAGTAAAACGAATTAGATTTACAAATCAACAGAGAATCCTCTATTCAACTGAACTAAAGGACACAACTCACATCTGAATGTTCAATCAGATCTAAATTCCAAGAAACATAAATCTAATCATCCAACCTTCATTCTAACCACAATTGTTCAACTGAAACAAATGAACCTTAGAATAGAAAGTAGAAACTAGATCTGAATGACTCCCTGTTCAGCTCCATGAACTCAGGTCAGATTCATTCCTAGAAGAACTTAGAAGTTCAGCTACTCATACTCTGGATTAGGGTAGAAACAGCAAGAATTGATGAAAGATCCATGGTTGATCGGTGGAAATTGATGAATTTGGACGAAAATAGAAGAGAGAAATGAGAGAGGGCGAAGAGAGCAAGAAAATAGCGTCTGGAGGGAGAATGAACAACTGAAAATCTCCTTCTCGCTGAAGCGCGCGACTCTGCTTTTAAAATCTGGAAATTTTCGTCATCCGCCGGCGCCTCTGTTCATCCGCCGCGGCGCCTGGCCTGTATGGTGCTGTTTTGATTAGTGATCTGCGCTTCATGTAGACATCAATCCGTTGTGGCGCCTCTGATCATCCGCCGCGGTGCCTTTCACCGAGAGTCCCCTTGGAAATCCATCATGGCGCCTTCTCATATACTCCGCGGCGCCTCAGACAGCACTGAAACTCCATGAAATTCACACCAAAGCAAGGATCAAAAGTACACACATACAAAATCATATAAAAACATGTAAAAAAACCTACAAAACCTCATAATTCCTCCCACCAACTCTTATGCACAATGGAAGCTAATTATGCCCAAAGTATGTAAATATAGATGGCAAAAGCATGTGTTTAGGGCTAGAAATGTATGCAAATAATGAGACTTATCAGAAATAGATTCTACTTGCAAAATTATATGGGATTAGTATGTGGAAATAATTTTAGGAAGGTTGGAATTGAAACTCAAAAGTTAGAGTTCAAATATGTTCAAGAAAGAATCAAGTAGAGATAAGTTGATGACTTGATTCTAATAATTGTTTTACATCATGTATTGATGTGTTTAGGACCTTGAGACATCCATGAGGATGTTTAATGGTGTTGATTGAAAATCCATAGGGTTGGAAAGACAAGGGAATCAAAGGAAAAGCAAGAGGAAAGCTATGTTACAAGGTAGTGAACTTACCTATATTGTGTGCTTGATATGTATGCTTGCATGATGTGATTGTGTTGCCATGATGTGACTAAGCTATGATAAAATGTTTACAAATTTATGTTTGCAAGTTTATGTTATGTTTTGTATTGGCAATATGTTATGAAAGCAAGAATTTCTTTAGCTTGCTTTCCATGGCATTCATGTGTTAATGTTATAACATGTCATGCATGTGCATTATGTCTTGCATGCTTATGGGTCGTGTTTGCAACTGAGATTCTTCCGAATGTCACCCCTCCCTAACCAACCATTTAGGTCAATCAATGGTGGGTAATAATGGCACGAGAGGCAAGGAGAAGAAAGTGGAGAATTATTGACGTTAATGAATGATGTTATTATTCAATGTGTAATTCTCCTGTTATGTAATTTATGTTATGGATGCCAATGATGCCATGTATTTAATTATAGTGTTTATGGGAGGAATGGAAATTTATGAGAATGATTAGGAAATCATAAAACCAATTTA
The DNA here is from genome assembly GCF_004799145.2 of Neltuma alba. Lineage (NCBI taxonomy): Eukaryota > Viridiplantae > Streptophyta > Magnoliopsida > Fabales > Fabaceae > Neltuma > Neltuma alba. Next base: position 12,151 of record NW_021635150.1, read on the forward strand.
TGTATGCCAAAGAATTAAAGTAAAAAGAGGTTAAGGGATAAAGTGTAAGTTATGGAGCAATGAGTTTGTAGCTCCAGTTTGACCTATCAAATGAATGAGTTAAGCCACAGAATTTGGCAGATTCATAGTACACATCCCAAGTTTTAAAATAAGAGGTAGATCACCTCAATTAAATGTATACACAAGGAGATACGATTTTTATAGAATTAGTTATGATTTTTCAAAATTAGACCTGAAATCTGAGTTTAAACAGTGAAAAGTAATCTGAGTAGTTATGTTGAAAATTTTTAATCCACGGGCTTGTATTTTGACCTGCTTGAATCATAATGCTTACGAATGCATACTCTAAGGGGTTAAAGATAGGATGTTTCATCTTGGTATCAGAGCAAAGGTTCTGGCAATTGTTTAAACAAAACGGAGGCTCTGGTAAAGGTTTTGACAAAAGTATAATATGAAGATATAAGCGGAGTGTTGGTTTAAGCAAAGCCCATTATGAGTGAAATCCTTATCTAGGAAAGTGATGGGTTATTAGGATTGGTCCAACTAAGATTATGAAACTGAGGTGACTTCTCTATGGGAAATGGATATAGAGGAGGAGTAAGGAATGACAGAAAGTAACCTAAGAGATAGGTAGTCACTGTTAAGAGACTCCCCCCAGGAAAGGAATGGTTGAGCTGAGAAAGCTTGGCTAGGGTATGAGTCAAAGTCAAAAGACTCTCCCAAAGGGTAGAGGCTAAGAGTGCAATAAGCCAGTCAAGGGTATGAGTTAGTGCCCTAGTAGGGGAACCAAGTGGCAACCTAAACTCTAAGTCATCGATGTAACCTCGATAGAGGCAAGGTAACAGGACAGGCTGCTTGAATTTTGTTCAAATCCCTGAATAGAGGTAAAAATCTCTAAGGGATAGTAAACCAAGAGGGACAAAGATTAGATAATAATGAATGAAGAGTTAATGATGACCTTCGTGCCTAACCTAAATACCATACAATAAGGTAATTAAATGTTCACTATGTGATATGATGAGGTTATGGTGATCAATACCTAACTATAAGAATAATTGGTTGAGAGGTAAAGAAAGTTAGAAAGAATAAAGTTAGGCATGATCTCTATTGAGGATAGATTTGAACAGAAACAGATGAGAATGTGAAAGTTGATGGTTGCACTGGGAACTGATTTATAGAGAGAGATGAGTAAGTTCTCAAGGATGCTTGAGCCTGATGATGCATAGATACTTGATAACGTTTAGGACTAAATAGTATTCTTTTGTGTCCCTAAGGCATCTATGAGAAGTGTGACCATAGCACCCAGGCCAGTAAGGAATCTGAGAGATGAGATCCCTACAGACAAATGCTATTGCCAATATGGTCAAACGGGTCAGGTTGAGAGGCTCCCTTAATAGGGATTTGGCATGTAAGAATGTGCTAGGATGGAGATTAAATAACTGGCAGGTCTTGGCCATAGAATGTCTCTCAAATTGGGAGGTGGTTTTCCGATGCAAAGTTGATGCTGCTCTGCCAAGAGCAAGCTGTCCTCTAAAGAGAAGGAAGGGGAACTGTTATGATGGGGTTGACAACATTATGAAGGTAAAAGTGTGTCCTCCCAGAGTGGTAGAGTTAATGCCATATCTGTGAGAGTGTTATGTCCTCCATCAAGGCTGGAAAAGTGGTTGAGGTGACGTGCTCTAGTGTGAGCAATACGTCCTCCCATAGGAAAGAGTAATAACGGCCAACGTAAGGCTTGCGGAGTTAACCTTACCCCAATAAGAGTGAAGTTGGCCAAGAATGAAGAAAGGATAGAATATCCAAGGATATGATGAAAATGATTTTACAATACCTCTCCCTGCAAGATGAGAAAGGAAATCATAAGGTGTGGCAGACTGTCATGGATATAATAATAAGCCTAGAAGGCCATAGAGGTGAACAAATAGCTTATAGAATTATAGGGGTAAAATGACAGGGAAATGGCCTGAGGTAGCTAAAAGTTAAGGAAAAAAGGATGAATGATTCTAGAGTTGGTGGAAAGGATTGAGTAAGGCCTAAGAAGGCAACATGGGTATCTATGATCAGTTCTGGGGAATAATCGGTCAAGTTGCTGGCTGAGGATAGGTGACTTATTCCCTAACTCAGCCCACTAGTCTAAAGGCTCCTAAAGAGTAAAACGTGGCTCGGGTAGAATATGAAAGAATCCAGGGTCATAGTGGATCCTGAAGAGGCTTACAGTAGAATGCAGTAGCTCCCAAGGTCACAGTAGACCAAGCCTAAGGGAATGTTGCCGAGCCGTAAGGGCAGTATCTCTTTGGGGCATGAGAATGAGAAGACTAGGGATGAGTTTAAGATGGGGAAACCTCCTCAGGTTGGTTATCTAGTACAGAGAGAGTACCCTTGACTTTTTCCACAAATACTATTATTGTTAATTAGACTGAGCTCAATTTTGTTCTAGTCAACAAAGAAAAGAGAGGAAAGTAAGAATTAAGGGAACCACAGGCTGTAAGTCCTGAAGGTTATGCATTCAGGCAAGCTATGTGTGAAATCAGAATGTAAAAAAAAAAGGAGAATAGGCCCTTAAGATAAAGTATGAAGATATGGGAAGTACTTAGAGAAGATATGATAAGGGAAACCCAGAAAGCCACGATATGATGAGACACCTTAAGAAGAGGTATTATGTTAAGGCACAACGTTGAGTATGTGTGCCTAAGGAATGAAAGACATGTAAGAACACGAAAAGCATTCATGTAAATGCCCAAGGGCATAAGAACTTATGAGATTAAGTGAAAGTTAATGAGATTGAAGTATGAAACCTAAGGCTAAAGCCTAACGAAGAAAGTGAAAAGCAGAATCTGTAGGGTGAAAGTGAGAGCCAAAGAATATTCTCCCTAAGAAACCTCCCAGGAAAAGCAAAGGTTGAGGTTTAATCTTGAAATTTCAAGGACGAAATTTTTATAAGAGGGGGAGAAATGTAACATCCCAAATTTTGGCTCATAGATACAAGTAATAGCACAAGGAAAGGATGATTACTAAGTCCAATGCAACAAAAGTCCTAGAGATCCCTCGGAAGGAAAAAGAGATTTTTCAAGGGCAAATGTGTAAAAAAATAGTGTTCGGGGACTAAAGAATGATGAACTGAAAATAACTAAGGGCTGGAGGTTATGCCAAAAACTTGCAAGAGATGGTTTCGAAGGTTAGGCCTAAGGAGGGACCAAATTGCAAAGAAAAGATTCCTAGGCCAAGTCAGGACCTAATTGTAACTAATAAAAGTTCTGGTCAGCTAATGCTCAGAGTTAGCAAAAAGGGCCCAAATGACTTAGAAAAATTCTAGAAAAATGAGAATAGGATCCCAGAGTCGATATAAGGCTAGAAATGACAGAAAGGCTCTGAAGTCATTCCAGGGTTTTGGACAATTTGAGATAGTAACTTATATTGAATTATTTAAGCTATGAGACGGCCTCAAATAATCAGGAAAAATTGGGAAACGGTAGTTGAGGAATTTACACAGATTGTAAAATTAATTCTGTCCCCAGAAACTAACAAGGTTAGCTTTAATTAAATTTAAAACCTATTTATACCCTACTCGGAAAAGTCAAAATAGCTGTCTAGAGTTTGACTCTTGACCCGAGAAAAATTAGAGGAATTTTCCCATAATGAAAGGGAAACAATGAAACTCAGAGACAGACCAATGGAGTTACGAGCTGATAGAAAGAATTCAGAGAAGGTAACCCTGATTAATTATTATTTAATAATATTTCTGGGAAAAGGAGAAAGAAAATATCTAAAGACCATCATGAAGGCATTGAGTCAGCATGCTGAGTCACCAAATGCAATCATGACACTGCTGAGTCAGCATGCTGAGTCACCAAATGCAATCATGACACCGCTGAGTCAGCATGCTGAGTCACCAAATGCAATCATGACACCTATGAGTCATCATGCTGAGTCAGCAAAAGATATTCACTACTACAAATTGGGGAATACTTGACGCTAAATATTTGACGGTTATCACAAAAACCGTCAAATATAATCCCCAGGAAGAAAACTTAACGGTTTCTAAAGGAACCGTCAATTTTAATAGAAAAATAATTGACGGTTTCTTTGAAACCGTCAAGTATATTTCAAGTAAACTTGACGGTTTAATGAGAAACCGTCAAGTTTAATAATACTTGACGGTTTTATTTTAAAACTGTCAAGTATTCTTTGAGAATACTTGACGGTTATTAATAGAAACCATCAAATATTGTGTTTTAAAACCTGTTCCTTTCACTCTTCAGTCTCTTCAGTTCAAAATTTCTAGTGCTCCCTTCCGCTTCGGACTCTCCAAACCGCCATACCCACCTCTTTTTCGGCCCTTCCCTTTTGCTTTTTTTGCTTGTCCTCCATCATCGTCCCTCTCTATGTCCTCCATTATCGTTGTAGCATCCTCCTGCTTCGTCGTTGTCGTGCATTCTCCAGATTGTCATTTTAGCTTCACGTTGGTAATCCTTCACTCACTCCCCTTATTTCCTTTAGTTCTTCCTTTGAGAAATGGCTGTAGAGGAAAGGGAATGATAGGATAATGCTAGGACCGTTCACCATGCACACACGGAAAATGGGTTTTCTATTTGGCCGAATGGGTTTTTTTCTGTTCTTGATTCTAAATGGGTGTTTCACATTTTGATCAGTTTTTGGGTTTAGGGTGTTTTAGTTTTTTGTTTTCACGATAAAGTTTGGGGAATGCAATGCTAATGTTTCAATTTTTGTTTTTGTAATTGAAATTGACTATATGCTGGTTTGGTTTTCTGCCATAAATCCTGGGGAATGCTAAGTTATAAGCCGTTATGTTGCCGAATTTTTTTCAAATGGAATAGCACATTAGTAGTAGTAGAATATTTTTCAAACTGAAGTGAAAGTGAATTTTTGTTGAATTACTAGTTGCTAACAACTACTAGTTGTTAGCAAGTAGAATTAAAGAGGGATAAATGTGATCAATAGTGGCTCATGTGTTGACTTTCTATTTTTGTTTAATTCTCACAATATCTTTGAGTCACTGATCACATTTTCCTCTAAATGATTCATCTTAGTCGGGGACCATGGGCAAGGAATGGATGTCCGCCAATCGTCTATCAAAAGAATATTGGGATGAGGTAGAAGATTTTATTAAGTTTGCGATTGAGCACGCCGATGATTGCAACAGGATTATTTGCCCCTGTCTTAAGTGTTGCCTTTTGAAGTGGGTTTCGCCATCCGATTGTGAGAGCCACTTAATTATCAATGGAATTGATCAAAGTTACAAGTGTTGGACAAAGCACAAAGAGACAAGAGATGTGAGTAATAGTAGTCAAGGGCATAGTGAAAGCTGTGGATCATCTAATCTTGACATGAGTACATGTGAAGCTGATCGTCTTGAGGAGATGATAGATGCGATTGAATGGGAACTTGACGATTGTCCTGAAATGTTTGATAGATTGAAGTGTGATGCTGAGACACCTCTATATGAAGGTTGTACTGATTTCACAAAATTGTCTGCAGTGTTGAAACTGTATAATTTGAAAGCAAGAAATGGGTGGAGCGACACAAGCTTCACAGAACTGCTGTTGCTTGTTAAACAAATGCTATCAAAAGAAAATGAGCTTCCAAGTAAAACGTATGATGCAAAGCAAGTGTTGCGCTCTGTCGGCCTCAGCTATGAGAAGATACATGCTTGCCCCAATGATTGCATTTTGTTTAGGAAGGAGTATAAGTCACTAACTGAGTGTCCTAAGTGTAATGCATCACGCTACCAAGAGAATGGGAAGAGCCCGAAGAAGGCATTATGGTATTTTGCCATAGTGCCAAGATTCAGACGCTTGTATAGTAATGTAGAAGATGCGAGAAATTTAAGGCGGCATGCAGATGAAAGGGTTAAAGATGGCATGCTTCGCCATCCTGCTGATTCTCCAGAATAGAAGAAGTTTGATATTGAGTATCCTGAATTTGGGGAAGAAGATAGAAATCTACGCCTTCCATTAGCCACCAACGGGATGAACCCTTATGGGATGCAAAGCAGCACCCATAGCACATGGCCAGTGATTTTGTTTATATATAACCTTCCTCCATGGCTATGCATGAAACACAAGTATTCAATGATGTCTATGATAATCTCTGGGCCAAAGCAACCGGGAAATGACATAGATATATATCTAGCTCTATTAATTGAAGACTTGAAAGTATTGTGGGAGAATGGAGTTGATGTATATGATGCATATAAGGAAGAAACATTCAAGTTGAGAGCTATGTTATTTGGCACAATTAACAACTTTCCTGCGTATGGTAATCTCTCAAGGTATAACATTAAAGGACAACTTGGTTGTCCCATTTGTGAAGAGGGCACAGATTCCATAAGGTTGAAGCATGGAATGAAAAATTCATATATGGGACATCGTAGATGGTTGCATCATGATCATCCTTACCGGCGATTCAAAAAATATTTCAATGGGAATTCAGAAGAAAGTAAGGCACCAACACCGTTGATTGGGGAGGATGTATTTCAAAAGGTGAAAGATATAGATTGTGAAGCATGTTGGGACAAGTGGGTGGAAGAAGAGGTCTATTTTCTTTATACTGCCGTATTAGATAACCCTGAATGTGAGACATTTTCTTGATGCTATGCATATTGAGAAAAACGTATGTGAAAGTCTGTTTGGCACATTACTCCATATTCCCGGGAAGACTAAAGATGGCATAAATGCCAGGCTAGACATGGTTGAAATGGGGATAAGGGAGGAATTGGCACCAGAGGATAAGGGAACTCGTACATTTCTTCGTCCGGCAGCTCACACCCTTTCTAGAAAAGAGAAAAGTAGTTTTTGTGAGTTTCTTGCTTCAGTAAAAGTGCCGGAAGGTTACTCTTCTAACATTAGTAACCTTGTGTCAATGAAGGATATGAAGTTAAAAGGTTTAAAATCTCATGACTGTCATGTCTTAATGGAAAACTTTATTCCAGTGGCAATACGGGCTATTTTACCTGATAAGGTACGAGTTACGATCACAAAGTTATGTTTCTTCTTTAAGTCTCTTTGCAGCAAAGTGATTAATCCTAGTAAATTGCCAAGATTGCAAACCCGAATCATAGTTACATTATGTGAACTTGAAATGTATTTTCCTCCGCTATTTTTGACATCATGGTCCATTTAACCATCCACTTAGTTAGAGAGGTCCAACTGTGTGGCCCAGTGTATTTAAGATGGATGTACCCAGTTGAGCGTTACATGAAAATATTGAAAGGGTATGTGAAAAATCGAAGTCGGCCAGAGGGTTGTATCGTAGAACGATATATTTGTGAAGAGGCTACTGAATTTTGTACCCATTACTTAAAAAATGCAAGTGATATTGGGGTTCCAATGTCTCGTCATGAGGGAAGGACAGATGGAGAAGGGATTATGGGAAAGAAAGTCGTAACTATTTCAAACCAACAGTGGGAGCAGGCACATCTATATGTATTGCACAACTCTGAAGAGATTGAGGACTATGTGCATGAGCATATTGATGAGCTAAAGAGGGATAATCCCAATAAACTTGAAAGTTGGTACACCAAAACACACAATAAACAATTTACAGCATGGTTGAGAGAGCACGTGCATGGCAACTATAATAATGATCCTAATTCTGTTTCGAAGAAATTAAAGTTGTTGGCAGATGGACCAAGCAAATATGTGATTTCTTTCACAAGCCACCTTATGAATGGGTTCACTTTCTATACTAAACAGCAAGATGCTTGGAGTAAATAGCAAAATAGTGGCGTAACTCTTGTAGCTAGTACCATGCATATATCGAGTGCCAAAGATAAAAATCCTATCTATGCACGTATGTCATACTTTGGAGTGATTGAGGATATTTGGGAGTTGGATTACATTGAATTCAGAGTTCCGGTATTTGGTTGCAAATGGGTGGATAATAATAATGCATTGAGGATTGATGACTTAGGGTTCATACAATTGAATTTGAATAAAGAAGGATACAAGGAAGAGCCATTCATTTTGGCTTCTCAGGCTACGCAAGTGTTTTATGTCCTTGACCCGGCTGCCAAAGGATGGTCTATCGTTTTGTTGACTAATAAAATGAATATTGAAGAGACGGGGTATGAAGACAATGCAGTTGAAGATGATCCATTTCAAGGGGCCTCACTTGATTCTCATTTAAATGAAGATCAATCCATGTATGTCAGGCATGATCACAATGACGGAATATGGATTTCAAAGAGGGGGAAAGTGTTTCGTAAGAAGATCAAAACAATTCAAACCAAGAAGAACATGCAAAAACATAAGAGTAGAAAAAGAAAAAGATCTTCTTAAACATGCATGTAAATTCTCTTATTATTTTCTTTAATTCTTTTATTTGTTTTAATTTTGTTCAAGTCAATTTCGTCATTAATGACTTTATTTTCATTTAATGGATTCTGATTCATTTTGTTTACTTGAATTTCATTGCAGATGGCAGACGATAGCGGATCTAGCACTGATAACCCATCTCAGCCGAGAGATGCCTCTGAGCAGGAGAGACAGTTGCAAGAGGAGGCAGCACACATACAGAGGGGCCTTTGTGTCATGCAAGAGGTCGTGAAAGCTCGAACAAAAGGAAAGAAATTTTCCGTACAGTGGAATAAGAAAGGACAAGCTGTATGGTCAAATAAATTTATTAGCTATATTGGGGCAGTGGCACGAAGCACCATGCCCATTACAGCGCAGCGTTGGAGGAGGGTTGATCGTTCAGTGCGAGACACTATTTGGACAGATGTATCAGTAATATATTATAACAACTCAAATTTCATTTTCTTACAAGTTGCGTGACACTAATGTGTTGTTTTATATGTTTTGCAGTCTGCATTTGATATAGATGAGAGCAGGAAGAAGTTTGTGGAGGGGAAGGCTGGGAGGGCACTGTGCTCTTTTCGATATTTTGTGACACACAAGTACTTGAAGGATCCTTCCACAGCCGACGAGTCCCAGGTTCCTAGCTTGATACGGGACTTGATCAAACCAGAGGATTGGGCTGCTTTTGTGATGTCATGTCGTGATAGGCAATTTCAAGTAATATTCCTCGCTCTTTTTGATATTAAATAGTCCATTTTGTTTAATCTATATATTGTTTAATTGTGAATCTACTTTGTTTTTGCAGGAATTAAGTTCCCAAAATAAGGAAAGGGTAAAGAAGAATGAGTATCCCTACCAAAACGGGCGCTTGGGTTATGCGGGCCTCAAGCAAAAGGTGACTCAGAAGGAGGGATCAGATGTCACTGTATCCCGTCAGATGCTGTGGGCACTGGCCAGGCAAAATAAAGATGGCCAAATTGATAATCCTCGCGTTAAGGAGGTCGTGGACAGGATGGTGAGTATTATTCTAAATTAAATAATCCTCATGTTATTGTCAAATATCTTTAAGTATGAATAACTATATCAATGTTTGTTGCACAGGAGAGTTTGTCCCAGGAAGTTTCACAGGGGGCATATTCTGCAGATGACCAGGATATATTGAGGAGGGCATTGGGGACTCCTGACCATCCTGGTCTTCTTAGGGGCGTCGGTTATGGAGTCACCAAGAGAGATTACTTTGGGTACCGACAAAAGCCCTCTTCATCGTGCACGCCTTCCTCTGCTGAGTTCATGGAGCTGAAGGAAGAAACACACTGGTTAAAGGAGCAAGTTAAAGCGCAAGCGCTCCTAATCGAGTAGTTGATCAAGAATCAAGCACCATAGCCGGCTCCAAATCTGAGCCCAAGTGGCAAAGACAGCTGTACATTCCCTTTGCTACCTGAGGTATAATACTTGTGTTTATATAATTACATTCAATAATTTATATATCTAGCTAACTTGTCTCTCATGTTAAATCAGGGTAAAGCAGACGTTCAGTGTATGGCGGATAGCCCTAAACATCACACTGTTGCAACGAGCCGCATGTTCAATTTACCGGGGGAGAGTATAATTCATAATGTGCCTCTCCCTGCTGATCATGTGAGGGTACAGTTAAACACTGCTATTGATGCAAATTATGCCCTCCCGATACCCACCCCAGATGCAGAGACAGTGGCTCAAGCAGTGGGTAGCTCTGTCGCTTGGCCTGGCCGTCTTCTTACATTATGACATCCTTCAAAGGTATATATGTATAGGTCTACAAATTCAGCTGGTTTAAAATAAACTCTATTTTAATTACTAACAGTCTGTTTGTCAATCTAAGGGGAAGAAGAGCCTATTGGGTGATCACTCATTATCATCACCACAGAAGCAGCCCTCTGAGCCCGTTCAAGTGGTATCATCAAGATTCTGAATATGTCTTGAGGAATATGCAATTGGGGCCAGATTAGAACATGGCGAGGATTTCATGATTCCCCTAGAGTTTGAGCCAGAGGTATACGGTCGACCCTCATCAGATTATGTCACAAATGAAGTATTGAAAGAGATTCTGACGCATGGAATGGCCAGCACAAATGCCTGTTACTTTTATATCAGGTATTTGTTAAAACCTTAACTAAATACTTAAGTACTTGAACATTTATCCTATTGATATCTTCGTTTGTTGATTTAGATATCTTTTCAAGAACTTCATAGCCCCTGGTGGCCTTGATGACAAGTTCAAGATTATTAGCCCCCACACTTTTGCTGGCCACGAACTTGATATAAAGAAAGACTTATCCAGAGACTTGTTGGATATCTTCATTTCTAGGGCAACACCGAGGGCTCAAACTTTGTTTTTGGCGCCTTACTGTCAAGGGTAAACTTTCCTAAATTCTTTCATTTTCAAAATAATTTGTAATAGTTCTAATTGTCTTTCTTATACTTAGGAGACACTGGATGCTGATTGTGGTCAATCCCACAAAGCCGAGGATTTGGTATCTTGATTCTCTTCATAGGGATCCAACCAATCGACCATTTATGGTTTCATTGTTCAACAAGTAATATTTATCTCTATTATTTAAATTTAATTTAATTTCTTGCTTCAATCAAATTTTTGACAATCATTAATATTCAATTTTATTGTCTTCTCAGGGCTTTGTGGCTACACCGCACAAATCAGGCCTTACCCTGCCCCCCGGTAAAAAAAGGCCAATTTGACGATACCTTCCCGTGGAAGAAAGTGAAAGTATTCACTACCATTATTTACTATTCTACTAAATATGGTTTATTTATATGATTGACTAATATTATTTCCTTTTCCATTCTTTACAGTGCCCACGTCAGCCCAACAAGAGCTCCCATTGTGGATATTGCCTGATGAAATTTATGAAGGAGATAATTCTGCACAATGCTGACACAATTCCCACGCAGGTAATATGCATTTGTTAAGGTTCAATTTATATATTTAAGAATTATTGTACTTACTGTAGCTTTACATTTCTATCTAACTTAAGTCATAATTTGTGGTTGCATACAGTACTTTGCCGACACATATTACACAGTATATTCATCTGCTCAGATGGAAGAAATCATTGAGGAGTTGGCGATGGCCTTATTCCGTCAGTGGGCACAACATAGATAGGGAAGTGTACATTTAGACAATGTATGTACGTACGGCTAGCTTTGGTTTCAATATAATTTTGGTTTTGGTTCATTTTTGGCTGTTGGTTAGTTTTAGGCATTGTACAACTTTGGCAATTGGCTATTTTGGAATTGGTTCACCTTTTGTACTTGCCAGAATTTTAATATATCACAATTGGTTTTCATTGGTGCATGTATATATATATGATAATGTAAATTATTTTTGGTTTATTAAGATATATGTATATGGCTGAATTGGTTTGAATGCTGGCCTGCATGATTCTGTTGAATGAGCCTTTGTTATCGGTTTCAAAATTGCAGGGGGGCTGCTGGCAAAGCAGAACGAATATAAACAAAAAATTACCAATAATACTTGACAGTTATTAGTTAAAACCGTCAAGTATTCTAACATACTTGACGGTTACTTTTAGAACCGTCAAGTATTAAAGAATACTTGACGGTTTTTCAAAAATAACCGTCAAGTATGTTTCATAATACTTGACGGTTACTTTTGGAACCGTTAATTGTTTGAATAATAATTGACAGTTCTTTCTTTAAAACCGTCAAATATGATTTAAATATTTGACGGTTAATAACCGTCAAATATTTGCTGTTGAAATATATGACGCCATTATAGTTGACAGTTTTTAACTATCAAATATGATCCAAAATAGCCATCAAGTATTTTTCATTTTGTAGTAGTGATTTATGGATAGCATAAAAATCAGAATATAGTAAGGGTATATTTTAGACAGTCCTTTGTCTACCCGTTATAGTGAAATCTCCACTGCATGACTCAATAAGGTTAAGTAGCGTGTTAGTAGAGCTAATTATTTTCATCTATGCTCCTTTAAGATGGTGCCATATATCTACTTAATTAATATAAGAAAATGGTGTCAAAACATGTCCCAGTGGTACCGGGTCAGTTAGGACTCAGAAAAGACCTAGCCAAAGATAGAACAAAAAGGGTCTAAGACAGTAAAGTACTTAGGTTGAGCCTATCAGAATCAGTGCCTCAGATTCCTGTCAGCACTGTTTAGTTAAGCATGCTCAAGCAAGAGTAGCCTGATGATAGGTAGCCTCTGGGAAGTACGGTAAGAGAGGGCAAAAGCCATAAATGTTAGCCATTTTTTGTAAGAATGCGCTAAGTCCAGCAGAAATAGAAGATAAGACAAAGTTAAGGAAATTGTTAAGTTATTTAGTGTCCTGAGCAGTATTGTTTTGGATCGAGACCCAAGAATTACTTTGAAGTTTTGGAGGTCCTTGCAGAAAAAAATAGACACTACTCTCAGATTCAGTACAACCTACCACCCACAGACGGATGGGCAAACAGAAAGAACAATTCAGAAGTTAAAAGATATACTACGTGCTTGTGTGCTTGATTTCAGCGGTAATTGGGACCCATACTTACCATTAGCCAAATTGGCCAAAAAGAATTATGAAAAAATATTTTTAAACCTAAAAAAACTAAGAAAAAATAAGGATAATGTTCCTTGAGAATTATATAAGGTTATATAATTGGTTTTATGACCAAATTACCCTTGGAAAAATTACAAAGGAATTTAAGGGTGATTTAGGCTAATTTGAGGCCTTTTATTTGGAAAATTCCAAATAAATGTTTGAAAGGAGAATAAAATTCCAAGAAAATTCCTATGATGTCCTGAGAAATTATAAGAGATTATGAAATTAAAAGAAGACTCTCAAATGTCCAAGATTTTTCCTAATTCCTTTGATAAGTGGAAAAATCACTAATGAGAAGGGAAATAGCTTTCCTTTTAATTTAATTAATGGAAATTTGATATTTGGATAAAAAGGACATTTTGAAAAGAGAAAAATGAGGAAAATAAATTATGGATCTAATAGAAAATAATTACAGAGGCTAGAGTACTGTAATTATAGAAAAGAAGTTAAACCCAGAGTAAAAGTACACCAATAAAGTGTAGATTAGAGTCTTGCACTTTACTTGGCCTACAATTTGCCATTTGTTATGTCCTAAATAGGGAGTAATTAAAGTTGCCAAATATCAAGCCTTAAGAGGAGGGGATCCTGGCTTCAGAAGCTAATTATATTTGGATTTACTTAATTAAGAAGGAAGTTTCAAGAAGGAGCAAGGAAGTGACACTTGGCAAATCATTAATTGTTGGTGGTTGGGATATTTTGTGCATTTAAATGAGCTCTTCCTCCACCATTTTTCAGATGTGTGGTTCGGCCAAGAGAGGAAAAGATAGAACTTGAAGGGTGAACAAGGAGGAATCAACCACTTTAGATCAAGAAAGCTTGGAGCTAAGGTTAGGAGTTGATATTATGTTGTTCCTTGCTTGATTCTCTTGAGTTTGATGGTTAGAAAGATTATTTCTTGTTTCTCCTTGCTACTGGCCGAAATGTATGATGTGTAGGGGAGAAAGTTTTGTTGTTCACACATGTTAGAACACTTCAAATCTTGGTTGTTCCAAGTGGTTTAAAGTGATTGTATGTTATTTTTAAAGAGATTTCTTTGATGCTTCTCAAAGGTACTGTTCGGCCAAGATCATACCTGGACCCTAGGATGTGTTTTTCAATGTTTTGATGCTTCCATTTTGTTTAAAACGGAAAATGGTGTAGGATAAACCTAAAGAACAAGTGTTGGAAGCATTAGAATCCAAGTTGTAATTTTTGGACAATGAACCCTTTTGGTTCAGCCAAGTTGAAACCAGAAGAAGGAATTTTTTTTCTTTCTAAATCCAAGTGCATATTTGGATTCTACATGAGAAATCATGTAGGAATGAACCAAGAAAGGATTTTATAGCTTAAGGAAACAAAGCTCAAAAATTAAATATCAAAGGTTAAAGCTTTAAAGGGCAAGGGTTTAATTGAGTTTTGTTATTGATTTTTGATATGGTTTAGTTGGTAATGTTGCTGCCCCTTTCATAGTTTGTGATGTTAGGGTTTCTTAATTGTGGAGGAGAGGAAGAAGATCAAAGAATCAAAGAGCATTCACTATTATAGAATGAGAGATACTTGACGCATCATACGTGACAATTATAAAGAAAAAACCATCAAATAAGAGTAAAAATTGGCAGTTTTACAAGAACCGTCAAATATTTATCCAAATACTTGATGGTTCCTTTAAGAACCATCAAGCATTCCTAAGAAATATTTGACGCTTCCTCAATAACCATCAATTTTATAATAATTGACGGTTTTTCAATGGAACCGTCAGGTATTTATTAAGAATACTTGTTGATTTTATTAAAAAGCTGTCAAGTATTGTCCTTTAAAACCCCCTTCTTTTTTCGTTTCACTTGACCTCAGTTTGAAATTTCAAGCGCCCTTCTCCTTCCCAAGCTTTGCCCAGACCTTACAGGCTATAATCCGCCATCCCTACATCTTTTTTAGTTTTTCCCTTTGGTTTTTGTGGTTTGTACTCCACTATTGTTGCTGTCTATGGTGCTCCCCCTTCATTTTTGTGTTGCTGCATTATGTGTCATCCTCTATTGTTGTAGCATACAGCTTCAGGTTGGTAATGTTTCTTCCAAATGCTTTTAGTTGAAACTGAATGATAGGATGAGCAATTATTTTTGCTCCATTATCAAACTATTTCTCTTTTTGTAACATCCCAAATTTTGGCTCATAGATACAAGTAATAACACAAGGAAAGGATGATTACTAAGTCTAATGCAACGAAAGTCCTGGAGATCCCTCAGAAGGAAAAAGAGATTTTTCAAGGGTAAATGTGTAAAACAATATGTTCAGGGACTAAAGAATGACAAACTAGAAACAACTAAGGGCCAGAGGTTATGCCAGCAACTTGCAAGAGATGGTTCCGAATGTTAGTCATAAGGAGGGACCAAATTGCAAAGAAAAGATTCCTAAGCCAAGTAAGGACTTAATTGTAAATAAAAAAAGTTCTAGTTGGCTAATATTCAGAGTTAGCAAAAAGGGCCCAAATGACTTAGAAAAATTCTAGAAAATTGGGAATAGGATCCTAGAGCCAATATAAGGCTAGAAATGATGGAAATACCTAGAAGTCATTCTAGGGTTTTAGACAATTTGAGATAGTAACTTAAATTGAATTATTCAAGCTATGAGACGGTCTCAAATAATTAGGAAAAACTGGGAAACAATAGTTTAGGAATTTACACAAATTGTAAAATTAATTCTATCCCCAAAAACTGACAAAGTTAGCTTTAATTAAATTTAAAGCCTATTTATACCCTATCCGGGGAAAGTCAAAATAGCTATCTAGAGTTTGAATTTTGGCCCAAGAAAAATTAGAGGAATTTCCTGTGATAAAAGGAAAAAAATGAAACCCAGAGACAGATCAACGGAGTTACGAGCCGATAGAAAGAATTTGAAGAAGGTAACCCTGATTTTCTGGGAAAAGGAGAAAGAAAATATCTAAAGACCATCATGACGGCGCTGAATCGCCAAATGCAATCATGACACCTACGAGTCATCATGCTGAGTCAGTAAAAGATATTTATAGACAGCATAAAAATCAGAACGCAGTACGGGAATATTTTAGACAATTCTGTCTACCCATTATAGTGAAATCTCTACTGCACGACTTAGTAAGGTTAAGTAGCCTATCAGTAGAGCTAATTATTTTCATCTATGCTCCTCTAAGATGGCGCCATATATGTACTTAATTAAGATGAGAAAATGGCACCAGAATGTGTCCCAATTATACCGGGTTAGTCAGGACTCAAGAAAAGTACCCAATACGATGCATAATAGCAAAATAGGTAGAGGAATGCCTAAGGGTTATATTTTGCACGAATTTTATATTAATTTCCTCCCTATTTTAATGCTAAAATGATGAAAGAATATAGAAGGGACAAGTATAGGATTAGATGGTAAAAGAAGGTATTACGTGTACAGTTGAATGCAAGACACGTGTATAGTCGAATGCAAGACACGTGTACAGTCGAATGCAAGACACATGTGCGGTTGGATTAAAGACATGTGGCTTGATGATGTAAGCATGATGTCATCAAGATGAGGTAAGCATGATGTCATAGGACACATGTCATCACAAGATAAAAAGAGAAAATGGATGGTCTAGATCAAGCCACGTATTTCTAAGATCAACGGTCGTGATTCAGTCTTGTTTTCTATAAATAGCTTTCCCCACCCCTTCATTTCGTCTAAGCATAAGGACCCCATGGGGAAGCTCTTGCAAAATGATTTCTAGAGGGAGAAAGAAAGGGCAAGTGGTCCTAAACCAGATTGAGCTCTAAAACAAGGTATGTGTGTCGTTTTTGATGTAGTTTTCACTATCCTTGTTGTTGTTGAGCTTGGTTATGGATTTTAATGGTTTTTGGGAGCTTGAAATTCTAAGGGGCATGCTGCACAAAATTGATAATGTTAGGAAAAGATGAAATAGATGTTAGAAACATGTTTAAAGGCTTAGAAACAACAAGAATCAAGTGGTTCTGTGTTGATTTTGTAAGAAATCCAACTTTCCCTTAGTTTGTGATTCTGTTCGACCTTGACTATTTTGAATGGTTAGGATTGGATTTTAATTGTTGTGAGCTTGAAAATGGATTCTACATGCAAATTTATGTAGAAATAGCTTGTGGAAATAATTTTAAGGTTGGAATTAAAACTCAAAAGTTAGAATTCAAAATGTTCAAGAAAGAACAAGTAAGAAATAGGTTTGTGTGTTGGTTCTAATGAATGTTTGGCATTGTGTATGGATGTGTTTAGGACCTTGGAACATCTAAGAGGATATTTAATGGTGTTGACTGAAAATCCATAGGGTTGGAAAGACAAGAGAATCAAAGGAAAAACAAGAGGAAAGCTATGTTACAAGGTAGTAAACTTACCTATATTGTGTGCTTGATATGTATGCTTGCATGATGTGGTTGTGTTGCCATGATATGACTAAGTTATGATGAAATGTTTGTAAAGTTATGTTTGCAAGTTTATGTTATGCTTTGCCTTAGCATTTTATTATGAAAGCATGAAATGCTTTAGCTTACTTTCAATGGTATTCACATGTTAATGTTTGGGACATTATAACATATCATGCATTTGCATTATGTCTTGCATGCTTAAGGGTAGTGTCTGCTACTGAGATTCCCCGAAATCTCACCCCTCCCTAACCAACCATTTAGGTCAATTAATAATGGGCAATAATGGCATGAGAAGCAAGGAGAAGAAAGTGGAGAATTATTAACGTTAATGAATGATGTTATTATTCAATGTATAATTCTCCTATTATGTAATCTAAGTTATGGATGCTAATGATGCCATGTATTTAATTACAATGTTTATGGGATGAATAGAAATATATGAAGATGATTGGGAAAGTGTAAACCCAATTTATGTATGCCAAAGAAATAGAAAGAATTAAAGTAAAAACATGTTAAGGGATAAAACGTAGGTCATGGAGCAGTGATTTTATAGCTCTAGTTTGACCCATCAAATAAATGAGTTAAGCCACAAGATTTGGTAGACTTATAGTATACATCCCAAGCTTTAAAATAAGAGGTAGATCGCCTCAATTGGATGTGTACACAAGGAGATATGAATTTCCAAATTTAAGGTACAGAATCTGAAAGTTCCAGATTTTACCAAATGAACAGTAATTTTATTGATTAAACTATATGAATTGGGAAAGGATAAGTCTAGTTGGATATTTTTCCCTTAAATATCTTTCAAGGAGTTTTCTGTAAAATTTTAGAGCACCTCAATACAATTTTTATAGAATTAGTTATGATTTTTCAAAATTGGACCTAAAATCTTAATTTAAACAGTGAGTAGTAATCCGAATAGTTATGTTGAAATTTTTAATCCACAGGCTTGTATTTTGACCTGCTTGAACCATAACACAAATGCGTACTCTGAGGGCTTAAAGGTAGGATGTTTCACTGTTCGACTAGGGAGGATGGTTTTTTTTTATTTTCCCATGTTCAGCCAATAAAAAATCAGGATTTTCTTTTTCCTGAGCCAGACTTTCCTTGAATAAAACAGCCCTTTAGTGTTTTTAGGATGTACTTTGATCATCTTGACCTTGTATAACCATATAAATACATTCTTCCTAGAGTAGCTGTTAATACAAATAACAGAAACTCTGTTATAGCCATTTCTGTACATTCGTGGCTTAGCAATTGTTCCAAGCCTCTGATTCATCTTTCCCAGAATGAGGTTTTCATGTATGAAGCATCTAGTTTCATGCTTTAATAGCTTCTTCAGCTATTAGAAACAGCCATTTCTAGCCTATAGTCTCGATGAACTGGGCTTTGTTAAGCTTCTTCATCACCTCACTTCTAGGATTGAACAAAACAAGCTGAGCGCAAGGGAAACAAGGATTAAACAAAGTTAACTGAGCATTCAGAAAGTTTAAAGATATTGTTGTAGCATAGTTTCCAAATGGCACTAAATAGAAAGGCTTACTTGCAGCCCTCTCCCATCTACGATCTTCTTTACCTCTTCAACCATACTTATTCCACTTATATCAATGTTCCCAATGGCTGCCATTGTAGATTATTCAGTCAGTTAGATTGGGAAACTTGCTCGTTTAATTTTATATGTTTACTCAATTCTCTAGTTTAGTTGAGATTTTGTAATACATTTATGGAGCTAGCTATATGTTTGCTTTTTCCATGCTCTTTTGCCATAAATTCTGTTTTTGTAACTGAAATTGAATTGAGGGCCTATGTTTTATGTTTTTCTAAATTATTGAATATCAATTAACTTAGATGTTGTTATTGAAATTGCCTAATGGTTTGCTTCTTAAGTCACTAATCACATTTTCCTCTAAATGATTCATCTTAGTTGGGGACCATGGGCAAGGAATAGATGTCCGCCAATCGTCTATCAAAGGAATATTAGGATGGGGTAGAAGATTTTATTAAGTTTGCGATTGAGTACGCCAATGATCGTAATAGGATTATTTGCCCCTGTATTAAGTGTTGCCTTTTAAAGTGGGTTTCGCCATCCGATTGTGAGAGCTACTTAATTATCAATGGAATCGATCAAAGGTACAAGTATTAGACAAAGCACGGAGAGACAAGAGATATGAGTAATAGTAATTAAGGGCATAGTGAAAGCTGTGGATCATCTAATTTTGACGAGTACATGTGAAGCTGACCGTCTTGAGGAGATGTCCAATATGATTGAACAGGAACTTGATGATTGTCTTGAAATGTTTGACAGATTGAAGTGTGATGCTAAGACACCTCTATATGAAGGTTGTACCGATTTCAGAAAATTGTCTATAGTGTTGAAACTGTATAATTTGAACGCAAGAAATGGGTAGAGCAACACAAGCTTCACAGAACCACTGTTACTTGTTAAACAAATGCTACCAAAAGAAAATGAGCTTCCAAGCAGAATGTATGACACAAAGCAAGTGTTGCGCTCTATCAGCCTCAGCTATGAGAAGATACATGCTTGCCCCCAATGATTGCATTTCATTTAGGAAGGAGTATAAGTTACTAACCAAGTGTCCTAAGTGTAATGCATCGTGCTACCAAAAGAATGGGAAGAGCCTGAAAAAGGCATTATGGTATTTTCCCATTGAGCCAAGATTCAGACACTTGTATAGTAATATAAAAGATGTGAGAAATTTAAGGTGGCATGTGGATGAAAGGATTAAAGATGGCATGCTTCAGAATCCTACTAATTCTCCAGAATGGAAGAAGTTTGATATTGAGTATTCTGAATTTAGGGAAGAAGATAGAAATCTATGCCTTGCATTAGCCACCAATGGGATGAACCCATATGTGATGTAAAGCAGCATCCATAGCAAATGGCCAGTGATTTTGTTTATATATAACCTTCCTCCATTGCTATGCATGAAACGCAAGTATTCAATGATGTTTATGATAATCTCTAGGCCAAAGCAACTAGGAAGTGACATAGATATATATCTAGCTCCATTAATTGAAGACTTGAAAGTATTATGGGAGAATGGAGTTGGTGTATATGATGCATATAAGGAAGAAACATTCAAGTTGAGAACTACGTTATTTGGCACAATTAATGACTTCCCTGTGTATGGCAATCTCTTAGGGCATAGCATTAAAGGGCAACTTGGTTGTCCCATTTGTGAAGAGAGCACAGATTCTATAAGGTTGAAGTATGGAATGAAAAATTCATACATAGGACATCGTAGATGGTTGCATTATGATCATCCTTACCGATGATTTAAAACATATTTCAATGGGAATTCATAAGAAAGTAAGGCACCTATACCGTTGACTGGGAAGGATGTATTTCAAAAGATGAAAGATATAGATTGTGAATTTGGAAAACCTTTCGCGAGGCATGTTGGGACAAGTGGGTGGAAGAAGATGTCAATTTTCTTTATGTTGTCGTATCAGATAACCCTGAATCTGAGACATTTTCTTGATGCTATACATATTGAGAAAAATATACGTGAAACTTTGTTTGGTACCTTACTCCATATTCCCGGGAAGACTAAAGATGGCATAAATGTGAGGCTAGACATGGTTGAGATGGGGATAAGAGAGGAATTGGCACCAGAGGATAAGGAAACTTGTACATTTCTTCATCCGGCAGTTCACACACTTTCTAGAAAAGAGAAACGTAGCTTTTATGAGTTTCTTGCTGTGGTAAAAGTATCGAAAGGTTACTCTTCTAACATTAATAACCTTGTTTCAATGAAGGATTTGAAGTTAAAAGGTTTAAAATCTCATAACTACCATATCTTGATGGAAAACTTTATTCTAGTAGCAATACGACCTATTCTATCTGATAAGGTGTGAGTTACGATCACAAAGTTATGTTTCTTCTTTAAGTCTCTTTGCAACAAAGTGATTAATCCCAGTAAATTGCCAAGACTACAAACCCGAATCATAGTTACATTATGCGAACTTGAAATGTATTTTCCTTTGGTCTTTTTGGACATCATGGTCCATTTAACTGTCCACTTAGTTAGAGAGGTCCAACTATGTGGCCTAATGTATTTAAGATGGATGTATCTAGTTGAGCGTTACATGAAAATATTGAAAGGGTATGTGAAAAATCAAAGTCGATTAGACGGTTGCATCATAGAATAATATATTTGTGAAGAGGCCACTGAATTTTGTACCCATTACTTAAAAATACAAGTGATATTGGGGTTCCAATGTCTTGTCATGAGGGAAGAACGAATGGAGAAGGGATTATGGGAAAGAAAGTTTTAACTATTTCAAACCAACAGTAGGAGCAAGCACATTTATATGTAATGCGCAACGCAGAAGAGATTGAGGACTATGTGGATAAGCATATTAATGAGCTAAAGAAGAATAATCCCAATAAACTTGAAAGTTGGTACACCAAAACACACAATAAACAATTTACAACATGGTTGAGAGAGCATGTGCATGCAAGTATAATATCAATCCTAATTCAATTTCAAAGAAATTAAAGTTATTGGCAGATGGACTGAGCAAACATGTGATTTCTTTCATAAGCTACCTTATCAATGGGTTTACTTTCTATACTAAAGAGCAAGATGATTGGTGTAAACAGTAAAATAGTGGCGTAACTCTTGTAGCTAATACGATGCATATATCAAGTGCCAAAGATAAAAATCCAATCTATGCACCTATGTCATACTTTGGCATGATTGAGGATATTTGGGAGTTGGATTACATTGAATTCAGAGTTTTGGTATTTGGTTGCAAGTAGGTGGACATAATAATGCATTGAGACTTGATGACTTAGGATTCATACAATTGAATTTGAATAAGGATACAAGGAAGAGCCTTTCATTTTGGCTTCTCAAGCTACACAAGCTTTCTATGTCCCAGATCCAGCTACTAAAGCATGGTCTATTGTTTTGTTGACCAATAAAATGAATGAAGAGACGGGGTTTGAAGACAATGTAGTTGAAGATGATCCATTTCAAGGGATATCACTTGAATCTCATTTAACTGAAGATGAATCCATGTACGTCAGGCATAATCACAATGACGGAATATGGATTTCAAAGGGGGGAAAGTGTTTCACAAGAAGATCAAAACAATTCAAACCAAGGAGAATATATAAAACCTAAGAGTAGAAAAAGGAAAAGATTTACTTAAACATGTATGTAAATTCTCTTATTATTCTTGACAGAAAACTTTATTTGTTTTAATTTTGTTTAAGTCAATTTTGTTATTAATAACTTTATTTTTATTTAATAGGTTTTGATTCATTTTGTTTAATTGAATTTCATTGTAGATGGCAGACGATAGTGGATCAAGCATTGATGATCCTTCTCAGCCCTGGGATGCCTCTGACCAAGAGAGATAGCAACAGGAAGAGGCAGAACGCCTACAGAGGGGGCTTTGTGTCATGCAAGAGGTGGTCAAAGCTCAGACGGAAGGAAAGAAATTTTTCGTACAGTGGAATAAGAAAGGACAAGCTGTATAGTCAAATAAATTTATCCACTACATTGGGGTAGTAGCAAAAGCACCATGCCCATTATAGTGCAGCACTGGAGTGTTAGAATTACGATTTTAATGATAACAAGTTAAGGAATATGTGTTGATCGATCACCTGATCGATCAAGGGATTATCGATAGCTTGATAGATGATGTGTTGATCGATCATTGTTAACTCAGTTATGTATAAAAGTCTGTAAAAAATTATCAATCAATTAATCGATAATCATATGATCGAATAATTATCAGATAATGGGACACCAGCCTGGTAAGCATTTATTGATCACATGATCAATAAATAGATCATCGATAAGGAGACAGATAAATGGTAAAACGCTCTACTCACTTTGCGTTTTGTCTCAACCAACATTTATCGACCACTCTATCGATCAGTGATTTTTTGATAATGTGATCGAACATTGCTTTATAACCCACTCAATATGCAGGCTATTATCCTAGTGGCTTATCGATCACTTGATCGATCAATGAATTATCGATCAAATGACCGATTATCAGTATCTTATCTTTAAATCATAGTTTTTCTATCAACTGATCGATAATCCAATTATTGATAACATGATCGGTCACTCATTTACATGTATGCTCTTTTTTTTTTACATAATCTGATCGATAAATCAGTTCCTTGTCTTTACAGGACTAAGTTTCTTTGTTCTATTTTATTGATCACGTGATCAATCATTTTGTAATCGATCATCTATTTGATAATTTATAGTCTGTGTTTTCACTGAGTATATTTTTCTCTATCGTTTATCGATAAGTTTATCGATCATCCATTTATCGATAAAGTGTTTGATCATTATTCCTTGAAAATCTATTTCCATATCACTCTGTTTATCAATAGCCTGATCGATCAACAAGTGTTCGATCACTTGTTCGATCATGGACTGATCTCAGTAAAACTTCAACTAGTTGTGATGATTCTCAAAATATGTTGTCTATTTCATTCAAGCTTTTCTCAGCCTTTATGTTTGTCTTAATTCTCTATTTAAAAGGATTCGGAATCAAAAGACACCTTAAGCTTCCTTTTCTCTACATACCTTTATGAAGTTACTGTTTCCTTTTATCGATCACTTGATCGATAAATCAATAATCCATCACTTGATCGATAAACATAGTTACCTATGTCAAAAGTTCTCACTCTGAATAATCAATAACTTGATCAATCAACCAGTCATCGATCAACCAGTCATCGATCATTATTTCGATCAAGGATGTCCAGTTATTGCTTAAAACATTTAGCAATTGATTGATTCTACTTTTAAACTATGAATATTCATCTTATCATTTGCTCGGTCTGATCTAAGTCTTACTCTATAAAGAGAAACTTATTGAATTAAAAGTACTATTGCAGATTATAAAGAAGAACTCAACGATTCTCCAACAGCTGCTTAGTAGCCTTTAACCTACCATGTCAGAAACATTAATGGCGAGAACTGTTGCAACTGGGAAAATACGCAACCATACTCTCAACGGCTAGAAGCTCTTCCATCATACAGTTATTAAACTACCTCAACTATAAAAGGCACGAAGAAGCGTTAAATGAACAGATTGAATACGCGAGCAACCCTCTGCTAATTATTTACTGTTACATTCAATACTCTGTTCTAACATATACTGAGCTTCAGTGTTTCTCATTTAATTACTCTGTGAGAGAGTCTGTATCTATCATCGTAAATCACGTTCTGTATGAAATTCAAGAGTGTGGACTCTTGAGAGGGATTGTAACCTTACAGGTAGTAAAGGGCAGTGATTGAGCGAATCAATTACTGTACTGCGGCACCAAGAGCACGATTAATCTTGGAACATAGTGGAATACTCAAAGGTGTTCTAAGGATTGCACGTAGCTCAAGTGGTTGAGACCGAACCAGTATAAATTCTTTGTTCTCTTCCTTCGATGAAATCTCTCTAACTCACACTCTCTATTTCTATTAGCTTATTGTTTTAATTTTGCAAAATTTTTATAACTCACCCAATTCAACCCCCTCTTGGGTGAGACTACCAATAACAGAATTAAGTAATTTTATGTTGAAATTGGTTGAATTTCATGATAACGTTATTTAAGGGGACTATTCGGCCAAGGAAAGTTCTTGGTGTTAGGGTTGGATTTTTATGATTTTGATGCATCCAATGTGTTTAGAATGAAAAATTATGTGGGGGTAAAGATGAAAAAGCAAGTTTGGAAGTATTAAAATTGAAAATGGAAGTTTTAGACCATAAAGGCATACCTTTCGGCCAAATGGAATTCAAAAGGACAGAGTTGGATTTTGTTAAATCCAAGCTCATATTTGGATTTCTCATAAAAAAAATTGAGTGGGAAATGATCAAGAGAATGATTTTAGAAATCAAGATTAAGAAAATAGAAAGTCAGGGTTAAATAGGAATCAAGCTTGAAAGTTAGAGTTGTTAATTGATGTGTTAATGTGATTAGGGCCATGTGACATCAAGAAAAATGGATGGGAAAGATTGATGAAGCAACCTTAATGGTTGAAAGCAAAGGGAGCAAGAAGAAGTAAAGAGAAAGTTTAAAGGCACAAGGTAGCAAACTTTACCTCCTCTTATGTGCTTGTTATTTGCTTGCATGTATGGCATGTTTGTATATATGTGATTTCATGAACTCTTGCATTGTGAATGAGAATATGTCAAAGTATGCCATAGGCCTATGTATTTTATGATAAATGCATGATGATTTTCAAACATGTCATTATGTTATAAAGAT
The DNA here is from genome assembly GCF_004799145.2 of Neltuma alba. Lineage (NCBI taxonomy): Eukaryota > Viridiplantae > Streptophyta > Magnoliopsida > Fabales > Fabaceae > Neltuma > Neltuma alba. The sequence continues at coordinate 37,722 of NW_021635150.1, forward strand.
ATTAAGTTGTAAGTATGTTGTGAATGCTAAGCTTGCCATATTTGTTTGGGTAGTTATTGTTTGATACTAAGATTCTCTCAAATCTCACCCTCCCTTAACCAATTCTAATAGGTGTTAACGACCAAGCAAAAGGATGCATGAAGTGGAAGCAAGGAAAAGAGAAAAAGAATTGAGGAAATTGTATTATATTATATAATTTGTGTTAGATGTAACATTTTGATGAAAACAAAATAAGTAGTTAAGTTTCTCTGCATAAATGTTAAATTGTTATTAGATCATGTGTTGGATCATTGGGTTGATTGAACAGGTGTTAGATAAATGAATGAATATCTATGAGTTTGAATACTATTAAGCTTTATCAATAACGTATCACATAACTACTATTCTAAAAAACCTGTTAGATAAACATATTATTCGATCACCTTATTGATCATTGGTAAACTTGCTTATATATGATTAATGTCAGGAAATTATCGATCACTTGATTGATAATTCAAATGTTCAATAACCTATCAGATAAAACTGCTTAGCTTATCACTATTGACAAGTTTTTATCAATGACCTTAGGGATAAATGAGATTATCGATCACATGACAAATAATTGGAAAGTTCTTTCAAACCACATCTATGTAGAACACATTTGGAGTTATCTATCACCTTATCGATAATCATACTTATCAATAACTTGTTTTAAAACTATCTAAGTTTGTCTTATTACACTGTTCGATAAGTTGTTCAATCAAGTTTCTTTGAGTCTTACCCAACTTCAAGTTTTATTTGGTCAATTATCAATCACTTTATCGATAATCACAATTATCGATCATCTAATCAATAAATGCACTTATTGATCTTTTTATCAATTAATGTCACACTTTTCCTATCTCGCCCTATCTAAGTATTTCAGATAGCTTTTCAGAAGACATGTTCGATCAAATCCTTATCGATAATATTTTAGGCAACCCCCATTCCTTACCTACAACTGGTTTCCTATTTTCTCCAAGTACATTACATTGCACATTTGGAATCTAAAGACACAAAGAAGAAAATCCTTGTTTTGGAACCTCTTAAGTCAATAAGATGAGGATTACACTGCCTTCCTAACCAGCATAAAAAAAGGCAGAAAAATGAAAAGGGAAACAGCCAGCCACCAGTGCCTCAAAAGGACAAGATGAGGCTTAGTCTTTTGCAGATCCAACCTAGACCTCTATACCCTCATTCTCTGGAGCTTCTATCCGAAGATCATTTCAAAGTGAACTTCAAGCTTTTGAGGGCAGATTGTATAATACTGCTAAGAAATATAGAGAAATATTTGACAAAAAGTTTGAAGGACTCTATAAGATTCTAGACCTTCACAGACAAGCCATGGCAGTTCTGGAAAAGGAAGTTACCTTAAGATTTGATGTTATTAACAAGGAGATTCTGAATGTTAAGAGACCATCTCACTCTCATCCAACTTCTTTGGCACTTCCTTCTCGTATAAGGACCTCTTCACTCATCCAACTGCACCACCCTCCACTAAACCTGAACCCACTTCAATTCCTTCTCCAAGTCCTCTCACCACTACACCTACCTCTCCTTCTTCATCCTCAACCACTATTCCTACCCCTACATCTCTTGTTATCATTTCTATATCTCATTCTCAACCTCTCCTACCTATCTCTCAAGATCTCTTTCCAATTTCTTCTAAGTATTTCAGATAGCTTTTCAGAAGACATGTTCGATCAAATCCTTATCGATAATATTTTAGGCAACCCCCATTCCTTACCTACAACTGGTTTCCTATTTTCTCCAAGTACATTACATTGCACATTTGGAATCTAAAGACATAAAGAAGAAAATCCTTGTTTTGGAACCTCTTAAGTCAATAAGATGAGGATTACACTGCCTTCCTAACCAGCATAAAAAAAGGCAAAAAAATGAAAAGGGAAACAGCCAGCCACCAGTGCCTCAAAAGGACAAGATGAGGCTTAGTCTTTTGCAGATCCAACCTAGACCTCTATACCCTCATTCTCTGGAGCTTCTATCCGAAGATCATTTCAAAGTGAACTTCAAGCTTTTGAGGGCAGATTGTATAATACTGCTAAGAAATATAGAGAAATATTTGACAAAAAGTTTGAAGGACTCTATAAGATTCTAGACCTTCACAGACAAGCCATGGCAGTTCTGGAAAAGGAAGTTACCTTAAGATTTGATGTTATTAACAAGGAGATTCTGAATGTTAAGAGACCATCTCACTCTCATCCAACTTCTTTGGCACTTCCTTCTCGTATAAGGACCTCTTCACTCATCCAACTGCACCACCCTCCACTAAACCTGAACCCACTTCAATTCCTTCTCCAAGTCCTCTCACCACTACACCTACCTCTCCTTCTTCATCCTCAACCACTATTCCTACCCCTACATCTCTTGTTATCATTTCTATATCTCATTCTCAACCTCTCCTACCTATCTCTCAAGATCTCTTTCCAATTTCTTCTAAGTATTTCAGATAGCTTTTCAGAAGACATGTTCGATCAAATCCTTATCGATAATATTTTAGGCAACCCCCATTCCTTACCTACAACTGGTTTCCTATTTTCTCCAAGTACATTACATTGCACATTTGGAATCTAAAGACACAAAGAAGAAAATCCTTGTTTTGGAACCTCTTAAGTCAATAAGATGAGGATTACACTGCCTTCCTAACCAGCATAAAAAAAGGCAGAAAAATGAAAAGGGAAACAGCCAGCCACCAGTGCCTCAAAAGGACAAGATGAGGCTTAGTCTTTTGCAGATCCAACCTAGACCTCTATACCCTCATTCTCTGGAGCTTCTATCCGAAGATCATTTCAAAGTGAACTTCAAGCTTTTGAGGGCAGATTGTATAATACTGCTAAGAAATATAGAGAAATATTTGACAAAAAGTTTGAAGGACTCTATAAGATTCTAGACCTTCACAGACAAGCCATGGCAGTTCTGGAAAAGGAAGTTACCTTAAGATTTGATGTTATTAACAAGGAGATTCTGAATGTTAAGAGACCATCTCACTCTCATCCAACTTCTTTGGCACTTCCTTCTCGTATAAGGACCTCTTCACTCATCCAACTGCACCACCCTCCACTAAACCTGAACCCACTTCAATTCCTTCTCCAAGTCCTCTCACCACTACACCTACCTCTCCTTCTTCATCCTCAACCACTATTCCTACCCCTACATCTCTTGTTATCATTTCTATATCTCATTCTCAACCTCTCCTACCTATCTCTCAAGATCTCTTTCCAATTTCTCAGCTACCTCCTCTTCCCATTCCTTCTATACTACCTCCTCTTCTTATTCCTTCTACCCCATCTGATACTGACTAAAAGGGAGAGAAGGATGTAGACTTGGATTAGTACATTTGGATTCATTTTTAGTGTTATACGTGTTTTAAGTTTCTGTTAATGACTAATGGCTCTTGACTCCTAACTCTTTTTTATATTTGAATTATTAGTTAATAGTTTACATTTATCTGCTTTTTATCTATCTTTGTTAATGATTCTGCGATTTTTGGCAATTGATTAATTCTATGTACTAGCAATTGATTAATTTTGTTGTTTAAGTTCTTTTTATATCTTCTATTTTGTCATCATCAAAAAGAGGGAGAATGTTAGATTTAAGGTTGTTATGATAACAAAATAAGTAGTTAAGTTTCTTTGCATAAACGTTAAGTTATTATTCGATCATGTGTTGGATCATTGGGTTGATCAAACATGTATTAGACAAATGAATGAATATCTATGAGTTTAAATACTATTAAGCTTTATTGATAACATGTCACATAACTACTGTTCTAGAAAACCTGTTAGATAAACGTATTGTTCGATCACCTTATCAATCATTGGTAAACTTACTTGTATATGATTAATTTTAGGAAATTATCAATCATTTGATCGATAATTCAAACGTTCGATAAGCTATTAGGTAAAAAGGGTTAACTTATCACTATTGACAAGTTTTTATAGATGAACTTAGGAATAAATGAGGTCATCAATCACATGACAAATAATTGGTAAGTTCCTTCAAACCATATCTATTTAGAACACATTTGGAGTTATCTATCACCTTATCAATAATCATACTTATTGATAACTTGTTCTACAACTATCTAAGTTTGTCTTGCTCCCTTGTTTGATAAGTTGTTTGATCAAGTTTCTCTCAGTCTTACTCAGCTTCAAGTTTTATTCGATCATTTATCAATAAGCTATTTGATAAAGTAGATTATTGATCACCTGTTCTATAAAGTACAAACACTTTGTTCTTAAATTGTCCTTCACGATACTCTTCAGAAAGCATGATATTATCTTGTCTTTAAGCTTTTCTTAGCCTTCATCAATTATCTTCTATTCTTATAAGAAGTGAGAAGGCACTTGTTTCAAGAAACAAGCTTTTCAACTAATTTCAGATGAATTATCTTCATAAAATCACTTTGACTATATTTTACTATTTATCGATAACCTGTTCCATAAAGTGTTTGATCTATAATGACTTTGATAAGTGAGTCTACGTTTAAGAATTCCTTCTTTTCAATTAACCGATAACTTTATCGATTAAGGGCTTATCGATCAGGTCTTCGATAATTTGATCGTCTGGTTGCTTGATCTCTAATTTATGATTTTCACGTCTTGTATTAAAGTTCGAAGATCATCACCTATTCTATTGTTCACTTTTATTCCTTCTTGGATGAATCTTATTTCTCTACCAAGACACTTTTGCAGGTTACGAAGCTCAATGGTTATATTATAAGCTCAAGTTATTGTGTCAAAAGTGAATTTATTACAACATCCGTTGCAATTACGAACACATGCAAGCGATATCCCAACATTTACAAGCTATTGTGTCTAACGGAAACTTGAAAGACTCTAACTATAAATGGCGCAAAAAGCATTGAATGAAGTAGTGAATGAACTGAGCTACCAATTGTTAAAATTAATCTTTGCATTCAATACTCTGTTTTCTGTACTGAGCTTCAATGTTTATCCCACACACTCTTAAGAGAGAGTTTGTAAATCATTTATTGCTTTCAAAGAGTGACTCAAGAATCTAGGATTCTTGAGGGGATTGTAACCTTACGGGAAGTAGGGGGAGTAATTGAGAGTAAGCTCAATTGCTGTATTGTGGCACCAAGAACCTATTGAATCTTGGGGTTTAGTGAAAACTCATAGATGCTCTGAGGATTGGGGTAGGTCAAGTGGTTGTGACTAAACCAGTATAAATTCCTGCATGTTCTATTTCTATTCATCTTCAGTGAAATCCTTCTAAACTTGCTTCCTTTGCATTATTCAATTATTTGCTTTATAAAGTCAAATTTTCATATCACCTAATTCACCCCCTCTTGGGTGAAACTGCCACTAACAATTTGTATGCCAATGTATGATATAAATGTGCCACTGATGTTATAAGATGTTAAATAATGGTAATGCCATGTATAATTGTCTATGATGATGTATGGGAATGGTAGTATATGGATAAAATGATAATATGTATGGAAAGAAATAATTATGAATTGTTAATGTAAGTAAGGGGGTAAATTATCCCTAAATGAGTCATGAAATAGTGATTGAGTTACACAGAGGAAAATGATTAAATCTGCTGGTGAAATTTGGTGAGCATCTATATCACATCCTAAGCTTTAAAAAAAAAGTGATATATTACTTAAATTGGATGTGTGCTAAAAGTTGTGGTTGCTCAAAATTAGGACAGAGAATCTAGAAAATACTGTTTTGACCAAATAAACAGTAAAGTTTATGTAATTAATTGTATCGGTTGGCAAGGGTTAGGTCCATATTTATATTTTTTCTTTATAGAGAATTGAAAGAGCTTGAAATAGAATGTTGAACCACCTCAATACGATTTTTTTATAATTAGTTATGAGTTTTCAAAATTGACCAAAAATATGAAATTAACTAGTGAATAGTAACCCAAAAATTAAATACAAGTTTTTAATCTAGCGGCTTGTTTCGTCATCTGCTTGAACCGTAATACTTTTGAACACGCATTAAAAAGGGTTTACAGAAGGATGTTTCATAATATACTCTAGACCATTTAAAATTTGATATGAATGGTTTAGATTTGGAAGTTTTAATATGCAATTTTTTTCAATGATAAATCGCTAGTTATAAGATTATCTTTCTTTAAAAAAATTCTGTGTCTATTAAAATAAAAAATAACAATATGTAAAAAGTTTAAATTAAATCTGGATCATCCAAAATCAATCTGAATGATCCAAACTAAAATGAGCACTCCATGCTTATAATTGTGATAAGCATCAAATGTTCTCCCCATATAAGAAGCCCTAAATACTAAAATACATTCCTCTCATCTATTTATAAGTTATTCCTAAGATGTTTTACACAAATAAAAAAATTTTAAACTTTGTTAACTATGTATTAAAATTTAACAACTTTCTAACTTTATTCCTATTTAATCTACATTATTTCTCATGAAAATAAAGTCAACATGATAATAAATAAAGGTTAAAATTATATATTCATATAAAAAACTTCTCCCTTTACTTTATAAATATGACTACATGAGTATATGCTGAAAAGGTTTAAATGCATTGATAACACGCCCATAATAATTATTTCTCCAATCTTAAATATAAGATTCTTTTTAAAGTGTAAATTATATTACAAAAGGGTTTTATATTTAGGACAGGAGGAGTGTTGTTAATTCATTTCCTATTAAATTTTGGTAACAAATATAGACACCACACAAAAATAAGTAAGAACTTAAATGCGTACAAGTGGTCATAAATGTTAGTTTTTTCATAAGTCACTTTTCACATGAAGACGAACCGAGTTTCTAGCTCCAACATGGGGAGAGGACTCAAGCAAGTCAAAACTCTGACAAGAGCCAATTGGAAAATGACCTGCTTCATTTTATATTTCGGACAATACACCCGGTCTGATTTTAAATGTTTTTAATAATGAAGTGAAATGCCTTAATTACATGACTGCATAATTTGGACCAATATATAATACTAGCTTCCTCCATCCCTTTTTATAAAAAAAAAAATATACCTAAATCACATAAATCAAAAAATTAGTTAAAATTAATTAAAGACAATAAAAATATATATGTAATAGTTGTAAGTTTTTTTAAAAAAAATACTCTGATTACTCAGGAGGAAAGAGAATAAGTGAGAGAATAAAAAAATTATTAAAATAAAGAGAATTATAAAAGAAAAAGGATGTGTGATGGAGAGAGATGAATAAATAATATTTTGAGAAATAATATAATAAATATATTAAGTGTTAAAATAAATAATCAAGTGCAGGTAAAACTAGGCAAAAAATTTTAAGACATCTTACAAATGTTTCTTATAAAAAGAAATAAGATAAAAATAATAGGTGTTTCTTATAAAAAGACATAATTGGAGAAGAAGTGCAAGAGAATGAGTTAACAGGTGAAATGGTTGCGGATCAAGTTAAACCATAATAATACACACAAGGAATAACAAATAATAGACCTATAGCAGAAGTATGTTATATATTGTGCTCATCGGTTTCACACCCTATTTTTAAACTGATTCATTTCTTATACATATTTCACAAACCATAAGGATCGTCATGTTTTCTCCCTTTATTTTAAAAAATAATACTCCCTCCAATCTCTCTCCTTTTATTTGGTCTTGAATACTCCTCTTTCCTATTTAGAAATAACTTCCAGTATGTTTTACTTAGACTAAGAAAAATTTTAAACTTCATTAACTCTTATTTAAAATTTAATAACTTTTTAACTTTATCCCTATTTAATATACATTATACATGTAAACAAAGTCAATACAATAATAAATTAGGGGTAAAATTATTCATCCATACAAAAAATTTTCTCAATACCTTATAAATATGATCAAAAAATGTCTTCTCTCTCTGTCCTATAAATAGAATTAGAAAAGCATTATGGTCATGATCAATTTTGTCTCTTATATTTGTTATTTTTCTAAATTAATTTACCTTACTAATAAACTTATATACAATTTTGATTTTTTCCCCGCAAAATTTGTGTTATATAATATATATATATATATATATTAGATTTGATATTTGAGATTATTTTATTTTCCATATTTCAAATTTAAGACATTGAATTATTTCAAAATACATGTCGATGTTTTTCACAGCTAGAAACGGCCATGTGGATCATTTTTTTTTCAATTAAAAAATTCGCATTGCAGGAAAAGTAGTCCCCATAGCGTGCTAAGTCTAGTTGTTTATTTCGGCTAATGAAATATAGACATGCTTAATTTCGTACCACTCTGGGTTGAAGAAATGGTAAAAAAAATACTACCTTCTATGCTTAAAATAAAAATTAACTAAATATTTAATTTTGATTCACTTTATCTCTAATATTTATTTTTTTTTCCTCAAATGATCTTTACGATGATTGCTCATATAAGGAGTTACTATTAAAGATAATTCAAATACACATGATTAATAAGAATATTTTAGAAAAAACAACATACATTTATTACAAATAACTAACTTGAATAATTTTCTTAATAACCACCAATTAATTATATAGCTTTTATATTAAGTACTGGGGGTAACATAATATTTTAACATCCTATACCCATTATTCTTCTTTTTTTCTAATGCAACATTTTTTTATGGAAATTATTAAATTAAAAAACATAAAATTCTCTCCTATTCAAAGAATTTGTTCTTAGATATTTTATATTTGAGATTTAAGATTATTTTATTTTACGTACGTCAAGTTTAAAATTTTGAATTATCTTTTAACCTCCTACTTATTATCTCTACATATATTTCATTATCTCTGTATATTTTCCCTCCCATGTGGCTTTTTTTTTTGTTGAGGTATCAAATCAAAAGAAATCCTATTTTGCGTTCCATAAGAATTATCAAATTAAAAACACAATTTAAAATTCTTCAGGTGTTATAAATAAAGAAAAAATAGAGAAGAATCATATAAAGGAAGAGATGATCAACAAAAGAAAATATTTCTCATTCCATTCAAGAGTGCTCAATACATTATACATGGCCTCTATTTATAGGCACAACTTTACATCTTTGATAAAATCTGCATATTACATAATAATAGGAGATAATTATGGGATATAGAGATAATGGGAGATATTAGAAATTATAGGAGATATAGGAGATAACGAGAGAGATATGGACATTCACAAAGATATTATTATATTCATAACACTCCCCCTTAGATGTCCAATATATATGAATGTGCTTCATTAAAAAACTTTAACTTGGAAAAACCCTTTGGGAGAAAAACCTAACAAAAGAAAAAGATTACATCATCCATTGTTGCACTATGCAATACTATCTCATTAAAAACTTTGCTAGGAAAACTTAATGGGACAAAACCATAGACAAAAAAAAAAGAGTACAACTCGTATCAACTCTCCTTCTTAGCAACATCAGTTGACAACTTCGAGCCTGCAAAGTCTAATATAATGAACAAGCCTTCTAAATACTGTAGTATGATAAAAACGTCAAATATAAATTTTATAATCTTCTGAAAATTATGAGACAAATAGGCCTTTTATGGTTTACCCACATGTAGATCATACTGTGATCCCTCAACATAAGGATCAAATGGAAATGCTTATCTACATAGTCAATAAGATTAGTCGTGGGTATTTACAGATATCTACAATACCCTTTAAGTAATTAAGAATGTTCTTAACTTTACTCCATAGTCTTTAAATTGGTGATGAAATATATCATGCTAACTGGCAAATGATATATTGGGTTTTGTATGGCTAGATAGATACATATGTGCTCTAGTGACACTAAAATAGGGTACTTCTAGACTGAGAATTTATTCATTATTTTCTAGATGTCTAAATGGATCTTTAGTCCACATTTAAAGATCTTATAGCTATCAAAGCACACAATAGATGTGGCTTGATTATCCACATAATATATGTTACTTATCTATATTTATTATCTCCATAGCTTTCATTTCAAATTCTTTCTTTAAGTAATTCGCAGCTTTTAAAAACTCATCAGCAGTTTTGATGCTATCATTATTAATAGTATTGATAAAAAACTCATTTTGAATTTTTTCACAAATAGATAAATTGGAATATGTTTACATAATTCCTTTAGTTAATATTAACCACATATGCCTCATATAGAGATTTAATTGAGTAATGTTCTTGAGAATATAATTGTATACTTCTAGAAACTTGAATTCTTCACGGATTCTCATATATTATTATCCAGATCTATTCATGTATTGGATCATTTGAATTTACATAAGAATTTAAATCCTTCTGGGATTTACATATAGTTTTACTATATAGTGAGTCACTATATTTTCTAGACATATATGAGATATTTTTATATATTATCAAACTGTTAGATTGATAAGATACATAAAAGTTTTAATCCACCACAAGATTGTATTTCTCTTTTCTTGTACAAACGCCCATTACACTTCAAATGCTTAGGCTAGAGATACACAAATTCCATGTTATAATTTTACTTCTTTTCTTTTCTGTTGGCCAACTATTTTTCTGTCTATATGTCATGACAGATTTATATATAAAATCCTCATTTGATCATGTAATATCATCAATAAAATTATTGTTGACAATTTTATTTCTTTATCAGTTCCTTTTTCTTTTATGACATAACATATCGAGATCTCGTTATTGCTTTCAAACTCTTAAGCCTTTTTAAGGGTCAAATAGTTATGTCATAACCTCTTTTGTAATTCATGCCTCCTTAATATGGTCATCATGATCATTTGCTCCTTTTTCTTTTCTTTTGGAACTGGTCATACTCTCATGCTTTTAGCATGTCTTAAAAATAGGAGCACTTTTAGCTGGAATATAAGAATTAAGAATTTTCATTTGAATTAGTAATTACATCTAGCAGATATTAGTAATATTTTATGAATGCAATACTTTATGAACTTCTATTTCATACTACTATATTTGAGGATCTACATTTGATAGTGAAAATACATTCTATGTGTTCTCTTTTTCAGCTGCACATTTTCTCCCCCTTATATTAGGAACATGCAATGTAGGTCTCCCAAATACATAAGTTTCCTTTAGAAACATTATTTTGTTTCATTTAGAAACAAACAAGAATAAGGAGATTCTTATCCAACAACGATCGCAACTTACTTTTAATATCCATTTATGTGCATTATTGCGATAGAATAATAGATATTGCACATTCTAAGATGAAAAATATCTGACTCCTGACCAAAAGCTAATTATAATGAGAGAATTCATAATACATTGTTAGCTTGATACATTTATATGCAAAAATATGTAAAATCAATCATCTCAACAGTCAAACAAGAATTCTGTTCTCATAAACTCTAGTCTCGCTACTTATGGAGGCTTTTACTAAGCATATAATCATTAGTAACGTGAAAAACAATCACTAGCAATCTCAATGAGAATCATATTGATTTCATAATCAGGAACTTATGTACTCAATATAATTAATTATTTGAACATATTTGCAAACTTCAGGTTGCAAGCTGATCATGAACACCTATGACCATTTTATAGATGCATCTTTCACTCATAAAGTATTACTTTGGTCCACATGGTGTCTAAATGGACCCATATATAAACATGATATAATATAAATCTGCACAGATCCGATTTTGAGCACATCTAGTGATTTCTCTTAGTTTTTTTTTTTATGAATAAACAGCACATAAAAATTCTTGAATTATATATCGTTTTTAAAGATTCTTCTAGTCTTTAATAAATGACAATACACATTTTTCATAATATTTTGTATCATTATGATCCGGGATGATCTGATTGGTCATACCAAACTATAAATGCATATGCTTTTGGTTTATTATAAAATTATTCTTAATTATTTGTAAACTTCTTATTACCATGTCATATTATTTATTTTTCACCTTAATACTTCACAAGGAATATGTTATCAATTGTGGATTTTATGTTTGGGATAATAAATCATGATATAGCTCTTCTAAAGCCTTATTTTTCATCTTTTACCCAATGGTAGAAACTTGTGTACTCATGGGGGGTTGAGTGTGTCACATCCCAAAAATTTGCTTCTAGCTATAAGGGATCAAAAATTGGGATGAGGGTCAATGAAGGAACTAGACAGAGAGACGAAACAACTTTTGATGTAAAATCTCAATAAGGTCTAGATTAGCATTTTCATAATTATTGGTCTAAGAAGGGCAAAAAGGAAAAATTTGAGAAAATTCCAGAAAATCCCTGAAAAATGGCAAAAGTGTAGAGTAGAGGTTCAGGCAGTTTAATTAATAATGATCCTTCTTAGAATCAAAACTATATAGCTTCAGGCAGTTTAATTAATAAAAAATTAAAGATACATGGCATCTAGCCATTTAATTTCAAAATAAAAAATGTATATCTTCTAACCATAAGATAGAAATTTGTAAGTTATATGGCTTCTAGCCAATTAATAAAATAACAAAAGATCAAATATATATGACTTCTGGCCATGAGATACAAAACCCAATTATATGACTGCAAGCCATTTAATAAGATATAAAAAAAATTAAACATATATGGCTTTGGCCATAAAATAGAAAATTCAAGGTATATGGCTTTTTGCCATTTAATAAGATAACAAAAGGTCAAATATATATGGCTTCTGGTCATAAGATAGAAAACCAAAGTTATATGGCTACTAGCCATTTAATAAAATAAAAAAATTAAATATATATGGTTTCTAGCCATAAAATAGAAAATCCAAATTATATGGCTTCTAACCATTTAATAGGATAAAAAAATCAAATATATATCGCTTTTGGCCATAAGATAGAAAATCAAAGTTATATAGCACTTAGTCATTTAATAAGATAAAGAAAATTAAATATATATATGGCTTCTGGCCATAAAATAGAAAGTCCAAATTATATGGCTTCTAGCCATTTAATAAGATTAAAAAATAGAATATATAGCGCTTCTAGCCATAAGAGAAAAAATTATACCTAAATGACTTCTAGTTATTTAATAAGATAAAATATCAAATATATATGGTTTCAAGCCATTTAATAAAATAGAGAATTATATATATATATATATATATATATGTATATGTACATGGTTTCTAGCCATAAGATAAAAAATCAAAGTTGTATGGCTTCTGACTATAACATAGAAAATCAAACTATATGGCTTCTAGCCATTTAATTTGAAAAGAATAGAAAATTATAGTTATATGGCTTTTGGCCATTTAATCTCAATGAGATGAAAACTTAGAATTATATAGCTTTTAGCCATTTAACTTTAGATGGTAATGAAAACTTAGAATTATATGACTTTTGGCCATTTAACTTTAGATAGTAACTCTTTAAGGATACTGCTAGTATCCATTGGAACTTCGGGTTCCATCAAAATAGTGACATCAGGTCATTAAGAAATAGAGGAGAAAAATCCTCTCATCATAATTAGTTTGAAAGGTATAATATCTATATCAAAATTAAATTGTAGCACTAAAATGTAAAGAAAAATCTCCAATCTTAGTCATGGAACGTGATATATAAAACAACAGTAAAAGATTTTTAATTCCATATAATGACTCAGATTATCACAGAATATCAATTACAAATACGAATGTTTCAAAACACTATAGATATAATGTTTAAGATATTTTGATTCGAATAAAACAAACGATACTTTAAAATACGCATATATATATATAGGTGATACTCTAAAGTTATGCTAAGGATCAAAGGTATATCACATGTACCTTTGTTAGAGTTTCGTGCTGATAACGTGTTATAAATAAAGAAAAAATAGAGAAGAATCATATAAAGGAAAAGAGGATCAACAAGAAAGTCCCATTCCATCCAAGAGTGCTTAATACATTATACATTGCCTCTATTTATAGGCACAACTTTGCATCTTTGATAAAATCTGCAGATTACATAATAATAGGAGATAATTGTGGGATATAAAGATAATAGGAGATATTAGAGATTATAGGAGATATAGGAAATAATGATAGATATATGGACATCCACAAAGATATTATTATATTCATAACATTAGGAATTTTATTTTAGATTTTAGATTTGAGATTATCTTGTTTTACATATTTCAAACTTTAAGATGTTATTTCTAAATAGTAAATGCACATAAACTTTTCAAAAGGTTATGTTGACACCATAATAAAATCTTAGGTGGAAAAATGTCAATATCATGCTAGTCTTACATAGCACATTCCCTTTCTTCTCTATTAGATCACTTCTAATTATTTTTAATTTCTTTTTTAAAAAATTCTTTCTCTTCTCTAGATCTTCTTTACCGTCTCCAAGAGTTCTATATTGCCTTCATCAATCCTACCTCCATCACCACTGCATGTCTATAATGTGCTACATCATTTGTACCCTAGCTAGTCAGAACACAGCACCTCATTTAATTTTAAATAATTTTGCCTTTGTGAATGAAGCTTCACCTTCCTTAGATTTGGCGTCGTTGAATAATTGAAGTCAACTACGACAGCAGCTATACAAGGATTCCCTTCCTTCTCTTTGCTTTCCGTCATCATAATCCTCTAAATAACAATGTAAAGCAATAATGGTGATTACAATTTTTGGGCTGTAATTCTTCTAGATCTAAGTTCATGGGTTATGATTTCTTCTCGATCATCATCATCTTCTTCCTCCAATGACGAATGTGACAAAGAAGAGGGTGGTGGTGGTAACGGAAGCAAGTTTGATGAAGGTGGTGGAGAACTCATCAAAGGAGGCGAAGAAAATCTGAAGAAGAGCAAGAAGAATTCTTTTTTGAAAAAGTTGTAGGCACTTTTGCACCATATGTTTGATTATTGTGCCACAAGTTTTTGGAAAAGATGGTGGGTATTTTTGCTATTTACAAGAATATATATTTTAAAAGTAACGGACATTCCGAGGAGTTAATAAAGATGACATTGTTTGCTACATTTTAAAAAGTTCGAGTATTTTTTTCATCCAAAATTTATTTATGGTGCTAGCTGCACTTTTTTGAAAAAAGATAATGAGTATTTTTGTACCATTAATCTTCTTTCCATTCAAATTTATTATCAAATTATTTGAATTTATTTTTGGGAAAAAATTAATAGCAAAAGAACTTGAAAAAAATTAAGAAATGCCACATTGATGCACTAAAATTCAATAATTGTGAGAGATAGTGAATAGCTAACTAACTAAAAGTTGTGAATGATTCAAAAGAGTGTCTAGTTAGTTGCTAAAGAAAAATTATTGATAGCTAATAAAATGTAGTGAATCATCACCTTTATATTTAAGATCTAGTAATACCTTATTCGTTTAAAAATAGGTCAAGTTAGATTTAACAACTAATAAATACTTTCAATACCACACATTAAAAACCAATATTAAAAACATAAATGAATATTTTCAAGGCCCTTGATGTGGTCAATTATTATAAAAGAGAGAATGGCTGAAAATTAAATGTATATGACCAACTATAACAATAGCATAACTTTATTTTTGTTACGTTTGTGGTGGCTTTTTAAATTCCTGGATAATAAGTCAAAATTATATAACAATATCACCATATACATTGCATCAGGAACAAGTTTATAATTGTCACATCCTAATTTTTAGGCCCAAGAGTCTTGGGAGTAGCCCAAAATAGATATGCTACTAAGCCCCTTAGAGTAGAAGTCCCAAAACTAAGAAAAAAAGTCAAAGCAATTTTAGGGACTAAATTGCAAAGTAAGAAAGTTACTAGGGCACAAACGCTTAAGTAATGTTAAGATTTCAGGAAAGTCTCAAGAATCCAAAAAGAGAAAAGAGACAAGTTACAGGCCAACGGTTAAAGCAGAAGTCTCAAAGAGATGTTTTATAAGGTTAAGTCCAAACAAGGACTAAATCGTGATTTCAGAAAGTTATGAGCATTAAGGGTAAAAATAGAAAATAGACAAAAAATTCCAGCAAAATCCCAAAAATGAGAAATGATATTTTAAAACTCTTTTTGAAAAAAATGATGAAAATACCGCTGAAGCAACTTAAAGGGAATTTAAAAGATTATGGCTTGGCAAAAAATATATCGATTGAGATAATTATTTGAGATAACAAGAGATCTCAAAAATGTATGTAAAAATAAAGTTAGAAAGCTTAAAGGCTATGTTAATTTATAAAATTAGTCTTGTGATTAGCAAACTGGCTCGAATAAAATAGAAGGCTCAATTAGCTTGTTAAGGGCATTTTAGTGAATGATTTTTTATGTGAGGCTTAAAGGAAGTGTTATGGCATGAGAAAATTCATAGATCTTCTCTAAAATTAAAAGAAATTTATGGAGTAAATAGGAAAAATTTTTGAGCTCCAGAAGGTCATTAAGAAAGCCGAATAAATATGAGCAAAATAAATTAAAAGGAAACTTGGAGACTAAGTTTGATCTAAGGACCAAGATCTATTCTTCCTTTCCTCTCCATTAGATTTGTGCCACCTAAATCTTCTTTAGAAGGATGATGTAAGGGATGATGTATGATGATGATGATAAAAGTGCACTTAAAGTTTCAAGTTGCCCCTATAATTTCTATTAGCTTTCAAGGGCATAATGGTCTATTCAAGGCATAAGTTTTGGCTATAAACACCCCACCTTGGAAGAGAATTTTGGCAAGAATTTGTGGAGGAAAAACTCTACCAAAAATTAGAGAGAAAAACGTAGGAGTGAAGGCCAAGAAGAATGAACAAGATTCAAGCTTCAAGGTTAAGATATGTGATGATTCTAGCAACTGACTTGATGTCTATTTCGATTAAGTTACTATTTGTATCTGATTCTGAAATTTTTCATGGTTAAGTACACTCTCTAAGCTTTAAATCCATAGATATAACACTTTATTTAAATATATGTACAATTTATAGTAATTTTTCAAATTTAGGGTTTAAAATTTGAAAAACAGTTTTTGACCATTGGGATAGTAGAAATTTCCATACAATTATGGTACTGTTTCACACTGAATTGGTTTCTAAAACTATTTTTCATTTAAAGAGAACTTAAGGATCTTTTAGTAGGATTTGGAACCACTCAATTTGAATTTTTCTGGAATTAATTATGAATTTTTAAAATTGAGCAAAAATTCTAAAAATACTGATGAACAGTACTCGCGAAGCGAGTCTTCCACATTGTGTAGTTCTTGATCCTAGTGAGTAATGTAACCCTTGTGGCCGTGATTAGAACCTTGAGAAATCCAAGAGAAGGTTTCAAGCTAGATGGTTGGAAAGTTTAAGGGGCAACTTGAAGAACAAGAAAAAATTTATGGTGTAAGGTAGTGAACTTACCTATCTTATGTGCTTGATATTTATGCTTGTTGTGTTAATTTGCATAATGCTAATTGTGATGATATGGACTATATATGAACGATGTATGTTCTGTCTCTTGATGATTTTATGGCCATGCATGTAATTGGAGACATTGAGCATAAAGTTAGATCACTAAATTAGCATAAAGATAATCAAAGAAACATATCATACACTTACATTTATCTTGCATGTATTGATGGTTTTGTTTACTACTGAAATTCTCTTGAAACTCACCCCTCCCTAATCAGCCATTTAGGTCAATCAATGATGGGCAATAATTGCATAAGATAGAGTATGAGAAGAAAGGAGAAAAAAGTGTGGAATTATTGATGTTAATAAATGAGACTAAGGATTAATGTATAATTCTCCTAGTATTTAAATTATGTTTATGAATGCCAACTGAAACAACCTTTCTTTAACCCCTCAGAGTATGCATTTAGAAGTGTTACGGTTCAAGCGATTCACAAAATAAGCTCATGGATTGAAAACTTGCAATTGGTTCTCGAGTTACTGTTTACTAGTTAAATTTTAGGTTTTTGGTCCAACTTTGAAAAATCATAACTAATTATAGAAAATTTGTATTGAGATGGTTCAAAATTTTATTTGAAGCTCTTTGAGTTCTCTACAAGGAAAAAAAATATAAAACTGAACTTAACTGTATCAATTCATATAGTTTATTTGTTGAAGTTTACTGTTCATTTGGTAAAAACTATATTTTTCAATTTCTCTACCCCAATTTTAGTCAAGCATAAGTCTTAGTGCACACATCCATTTTAAGTGATTTACCACTTGTTTTAAAGCTCAAGATGTGTACTTTAATCATAAAATTTCACAAGCAGAATTAATCATTTGCCTTACTTCCATTTTGTCAATATTTCATGACTTATTTAAGGATGATTTATGCCCCTTATTTGCATTAACAATTATGATTAATCCCTTTCATGCACAATACCATTCTATTCATGCATTACCCATTCCTATACATTATTATAGCCAATTGTACAAGCCATCATCATCATTTATCATCACATACTATCAATGGCACATTTATAACATACATTGGTATACAAATTATATAATGTAATATGATAACTTTTTTCAATTCTTTTCCTCTTTCCTTGCTTCCACTTCATGCATCTTTGGCTTGATCATTATCATCTATTAGGGTTGGTTAAGGGAGAGTGAGATTCGGGAGAATCTCAGTAGCAAATATTACCATTTATGCATGCAAAATGGATGCAAGTGTATGACATGATTACTTAATGCAACTCATGCTTACTTATAACATTTTCTTATGCTCAATGTTTCACATAAACATGCATGGCCATGAAAAACATCAATGAAACAAAGTACCATACTAGCATTAATATCTCATAACATTATCAAATCATATAATGCACATCAACATACAAACATGCACATCAAGTACATAAGAAGGGTAAGTTGACTACCTTGTAACCTTTAAACTTTCTTCTTACCCCTTTTTGCTTCCAACCATTAAGGTTGCTTGCTCAACCTTTGCCATTCCTTTTTCTTGATGTCTCATGGCCATAAATGCATCAACACATTATTTCTATTCATTTCTTAAAGCCATGGTAATCAACAACATCAACACTTTATTTTCTTTAAACTATATTAACTTCTAACTTTTGAGCTTGATTTCCAATTTTTCAAAAATTAATTCCAGAAGTTATTCCCACACAATTTTGCATGTAGAATCCATTTTCAAGCTCAGAATAATTAAAATCAAACTCTTTCCCCATGAACCAGCCTTGACCAAATAATATGTATTTAGGATCTAAAATTTCTATTTTCAATTCTAATACTTCCAAACTTGTTTTCTCACCTTTACCCTACACAATTTTTCATTTTAAACATATTGAAAGTATCAAAATCATTAAAATCTAATCCTAAGACATAGAAATCAACCTAGCTGAAATGTTTCCTCAAGTTACATAATTATAAAATTCAACCAATTTCAACGTAAAACTACTTAATTATTGTTCCTTTCATACTTTTAAACATTATTCTAACATCAACTTCATCTTCTCCTACTCTTAAGAATTTTGTGTAGTATACCCTGAAGGGTTTTAAGCTCCCAAAAATCATTAAAATCTATTGCTAAGCTCGACAACAACAAGGGTAATAAAAACTACATCAAAAACTATAAACATACCTTATTTTAAAGCTTGATCTGGTATGGGATCACTTGGTCTTTCTCTTCCCTTCTTCTTTTCCTCTAGAATTCATTTTGCAAGATTTTCCTCATGGTTTCCAAGAGTCTTGGACAAAATGAGGGGAGGGGAGGGGGTATATATTGTCACACGTTACTTATATAATATCTTAGAATCCATTTAAAATCCTTTTTGACCATATTGGATGGTCTTGAGCTCAAAAATCTCCTTTAGGACGTTACTTTTCCAAAAATTACTGTTCATTGTGTAAATTTCAGATTATAGGTCCAACTTTAAAAAATTATAACTAATTCTAAAAAAATCGTATGGAGATGTTCCAAAATTCTACGGAAAGCTCTTTCAATGCTCTTTAAAGAAAAAATATCCAATTGGACTTACCTTTTCTCGAATTCGTACAGTTTAATCAATAAATATTACTGTTCATTTCATAAAATCTGGAAACTTCCAGCTTCTGCGCCTCAACTTTGGAAATCCGTATCTCCTTTTGTACACATCCAATTGAGGTGATCTAACTCTCATTTCAAAGCTTGGGATGTTTACTATGAGTTTGCCAAAACTCGTGACTTAACGCATTCGTTTGATAGGTCAAACTAAAGCCCAAAACTAACTGCTGCAGGACCTACGTTTTATCCCTTAACTAACTTTTGCATTAATTCCTTTAATTTCTTTGACGTACACAACATGGGCTTACTCTTTACCATTTATACTCATACACTTTTATTCATGCCATAAACATTATAAACACACACATTGAATTGATAGCATTCATAACATAAATGTACAATATAGGAGAATCATACATTGAACATAATCTCAATCATTAACGTCAATAATTGTTCACTTTTCTTCTCCTTGCTTCTCATGCCATTAGTACCCATCATTGATTGACCTAAATGGTTGGTTAGGGAGGGGTGAGATTTGGGGGAATCTCAGTAGCAAACAATACCATATTAATCATGCTAGATAAATAATTCTAAATAATTTTTTAGAATTAATACATTTATATATATAATTTCACTTAATAGTGACTAAAGCAGTTTTAAAATTTTTAAACAAAATTTATATAATGATAAATAATTTATTACCCAAGAATGGTTCTCAGCTTGTAAAATTATGTATAAAAATTATTATGGTAATTTGTTTCTAAAAGATAAAATCACTACTATATTTACACTTATGTATGAGAATTTTTCAGTACAGTGGGTTCATCCTTCATGAGCTCCATTAAAGCAATATGAGCTTCTTCTTTGGAAGCTAACCTCATCAATATATCAAACTAATGAATCCCTGAAGCCAACAGCGGTTATTTACCATCCAGTGATTCTGAGTCTCCAAGTTCCTTAATGCTTTGGTCTTATTTGTCCACTACTATTCCTGCACAACTCTGCCCACAACCCGTAGAAAAGGATCCGGAAAACTCTTAATGCAAATAAATTCCATCTCCCCACATTTTGCATATATATATATATATATATATATATATAGACACACACACACATATGGCTGCTGTCATTTCATTAATGTTCCAAACATGATTAGAGAAAGAGAAAAAGAATGGTTTGTGCGTAGATACTCCAACCTATGTATGATTTACATTGCTGCTCTTCATGATAAGCATGTGCACTGCATTTTGTGCTATATATATTTGCTGTTATGGAATTAGATTATTTATAGTAAATTAATATATAATCTAACGATACATATAAGTATTTTAAAGAAATTATGTAATATATGCTATACTCAAATAATTTAGTAACTTTTTAATCTCCCCAAATTAGTCAGCTAAGTGTGATATTAATGACTAGGTGTATTAGTATATAGTCTGGATAATCTAGACATGCTTGCTCGTGGTATTTTAATGATGGCTCATACCACCCATTTTTTCACACAAGCTTGTACTCGTTATTATTTGTCGAAAGAGAGCATGATGATCCTTATATAGTTTGTACCACACACACACACACACATGAAAACAAATGACCTTGAAAATATATAGAGTATGAAAGAGCACACCACGTGCACAAGATGAATTTTTCACTAAATGTTTGTTGCTTGTTCCTTTTTTTTGCAGATGGCGTCCGCTGAAATGACAAATGGCCCTGGTGTTGATGTTCAAAATGAGTATAATTTTTAACTCAGCTCCAAATTATACATATCTGTGTGTGTTTTCTTCTTAACTGCATACATCCAAATATAGTTACTATGTTTAGGTTCAGGGATAATTTAAGATGATATCTCATATGAGCCTTTTGGGAATATACATTTTAATATTTAGGCTCTTCATGATTATAGTATGAAAATGATAATCCTATGATATTTCCTCATGTTGGGCTGATGTCAATAATCGAGTGTTTACATATATAGTATACTGTATATATGGTGTAAGTGGTTTTGTCGTGGTATATTTTGTAATTTATTTTAATCACTATGTTTTATTATCAGGGATGAGCATCAAATGACACAACAACCACCAAAATCCTCTGCACCACCACCACCCCCCTCCGTATCAATGATACCACGACGTCTACCACCCCTTCTACCACCACTACGACGACGACGAACCTCTATTTCACTGTCGGTTGCATCAACACCCTCACGAGCAGCAACAGACCCCCTTATACTAGTGGGAGCACCACGACGACCACCACCACCGCCACGACCACCCCGACGAACCTCTGTTGCACTAACGGTTGCATCAACACCCCCACCAGCAGCCGTAACAGACCCCCTTATAGCAGTGGGAGCACCACAACCACCACCACTACCACCGCGACTAGCCCGACGAACCTGTGTTCCACTAACGATTGCATCAACACCCCCACCAGTAGCAGCAACAGACTCCCTTGTACCAATGCGAGCAACACCACCACCACAAACCCATGTTGCACTGACGGTTGCATCAACATCCCCACCTGCAGCGGCAGCAGACCCACTTGTACGAATGGGAGCACGACCACAAAGAACTCCATTGTATGTTTTACTAATAAATTTCTAGTTAATCCGTATGCATTTAAGTTCTTTTCTTCGCTCTCTTTCAACTAGACAGCTGTTTAAAGTTTGTTAATGTGTAATTTTATCTGTTCTACTAATAATTAACTATTTTAACGCTACACATATTTTAATATTCATATGTTTTTTAACCTTTAATTTTTTTTAATTTTTCCTGTCTTTATGTGTATTAGGAATCAAATCCCGGCTGAAGGAGCTGCTTATGCGCTAAATCCTCCTCAATTTCAATATGTTTATGGGTAAATCTTTTTAAATAACGTTATTTTGTTGCGTTTTAACATTTTATTCTTCTGTATTGTCTTCAAATCAAGCAATTCATGTTTTGCTTAAATTTTGATCTGATGTTTATTTGAAAATAGAGATAAAAGTTGAAGGTAACGATTATTTGAAAATAGTGAGTTTTTAAATTTTTATATGTAATTATTACACTGTTTTTTTAACTTCTTACTATCTTTTGTAATTAAAAAACTTGTTTCAGGCATTATGATACAAATTTTCTCTGGGCTTCTTTAATTCCATTTCTGGTTATGGGAGGTTTCATTTGGACTATTGTGCATAGCCGAAAAGGTATTATTGTTCTTATTATTTTACCGTTTTTTAAATAATGTGAGTTACTATTATAAATTGTTGTTACTTCCATTATTACCTTTATTATACTAATATGCTGTTTTTTTTTTCTCAGATCATCATAACTTGTCCAAAGCCGTCTTAGTCTATTTAGGTTTGGCTGCCATTGAATTCCTTGTGATGATATTTGGGCTGATTACAATGCCTTGCACTCAATATTGGCGCAGGATATTGAAAGAACCAGCTGATATGATTTATATAGTCGCTAATCATACCCTCAACATTTTGGAAGCTTTTCATTATCCATATAATGGGGTAGCAAACCATATTTTTTTATGGATAGTGGTTGCATCCAGCATGGTTCTTGAATACATAGCGACCGATTATGGAGTTCATCCACTTGGAGTGTACCATGTTCATGTGCACTCCAATCTTCTATTATCATTCCTGCGGTTAAATGTCGCAATATGTGAGTCTATTATCAAGCAACAGATTTTTCGTTTTCCACTGTTTATTATCTTGACAGGAGTCATTGATGCTGTTGGTCATGCTATTAGAGTATGGAAGAGGGTGGAATTTGATCGTGAATCTAGGACAAGCCATTAAACTTGTATTTTGATGGAGATCGGCACCTTTTTGCTATATTTTGTATTAAAACTCCGCTATGAATTTGTGGAGGGAATATCTCAAGACATATTTGGTTACAGTTTTTCATCTAGTTATCTAATTTTATACTTACATTATTTTATTATTCAAGGAACGAAAAATCAGACCGGTCACTAAACCGGTTGAGACAGTGGGTTAAGGGTGGGCAGATCAGGGTCTAATGGAGTCAGATAGGTCATATTAAAATAATATAATTTAATTGATAATAAAAAAATATAATAACATTTATAAATAATAATCAGTAACCATTCATGTTTAATTGTACCAATTAACATTACTAAAATACACATCTATTTTAAATGTTAATTTTTTCGTGTTATTTTTAGATGTTTGAGACAAAAATCTGATGCACTATGTGAAAAAATATCTCTCTGTTTTTTTTTTTTTAACTCTTGCTTCTCTCTTCTTTGTTCTTCTCTCTCCCACGTGACCACTCTTTATTTTTCCCTTCATAACACGCATAGCAGCTTTCTTCTTTCTTCCTTGAATAACGAGCAAGCAGGAAGCACAATCGGGTAGCTGCTCTTGAAGCACACATCATGTTTATCCTTTTCTCTTTTCCAGCTAATTTTTTTTTTTTTTGGCCTCAGTATCTTCCTTCTTGTCTTCTAATCTTTTAGTTTCTTCTCCCTCTCTCTCAGCTTTTCCCCTTGCACAGCTTCAACAACAAATCAGTCTTCATGGTGAAACCTAGAATGTTAAATCATCTTCTTATTTTTCTTCCATGTTTTTTAGTTTTCATGCTAAAATGCTTCTTCACTTTACATTTTAGCATATTCAGGAGTTCTCTTGTAATAAGGTTTGCTCAACATATCTCTCTCTATTTTTTCTCTTCCCCTCCTTTCTTTATTCCCCCCCCCCAACAAACCTTCTTCTCTTTTTTCCCAATTTGTACATTTTTAAAAGGCAAAAAAGTTTAAACCAGGTAATCCACCCTAACTAGCGGTTACCTAGTTTAACATCGGTTTTTACTGATTAAATCGGTTTGCCATTGGTTTATTCCATCACCGGTCCAACAAGTGACCTTGACCAGACTGGACACCAATTCATTGGTTTTTCGATTGAGCTGGCCAGTCTGGTCCGATTTTTTTAACTATGGTATTACTTTCATAATTTGTGATATGAATTATTTTAGTTGGCCAAATAAAATGCATGAATTTTTTTAGAAAACATATAAAGTGTTATAAAGTGATATGTTTATATTTAAAGGAGAAAGTGTTGGTGCATTTTTAATCAATTTGGAAGTCAAACTTTGCTTTCCAAGAATGTTACCCATTCATTTTTTTTAATGTGAAAAATCCTTAAGTATTATTGAGGCATTTAATCTTGTTGCTTAATTTCCCAAAGTATTTCACTAGTATTACAAAAATGCTTCTTTGAATATAGTGGCATAGATAAACTGAACTGATTTTAAATGATTGCAAACTCACAGAGTTTTTGTCATGTTCATCTTTTTCATCGTTCTCTATATGCAGTTCAGACCCTCGTGATTAGCGAGCTCACCACTTCGCCCCAACCCAAATTTAGCCGCAACCCTTTCTAACATGTCAAATTTAAAATTTGAAAATATAAACTAATTTATAATCAAAGAACTACTTGATTTTCACCACATGTTATTTACAACTTTTGTTGAGCAACTACTGTAATGTCTTTACTTTAAACCCTCAAAATACATGTTTAGAAGCGAAATAGAACACTCAAATCATAACTTAAACCGAACAATTAAAATTTTCCTTTAAGTCATCAAGTTATTGTTCACTGTGCATATTTTCAAATTACAGGTCCAACTTTGAAAAATTATAACTAATTCTACAAAGATTTTATGGAGGTGCTCCAAATTCAATGTTCTTTAAAGAAAAAATATCAAAATGAACTTATCTCTTGCCAGTTCGTACAGTTATAATCCATAAACATTACTATTCATTTAGTAAATTCTGAAACTTCCAGATTTCTTGCCGCAACTTTGGAAATCCATATCTCCTTGTATACACATCTAATTGAGGAGATCTACCTCTTATTTTTAAGCTTGGGATGTGCACTATATTCCTGCCAATGGCTTAATTCATTCATTTGGTAGGTCAAACTGGACCTTGAAACTGACTACTCCAGGACCTACGTTTTTCTCTTTACTTTTTCTTGCTTTAATTGTTTTTATTATTTTGGCATGCATAACATGGCCTTATTCTTTCCCATTCATTGTCATATATTTCCATTCATGCGATAAACATTTCAATTAATTACATTGCATTGTTGGTGTCACATCCTGAATTTAAGGTCTAGAAGTACTAGAATTAGCCTAAAATAGGCAGGCTACCAGACTCCCTTTTGACAAGGGTCCCAGAGTTTCTCTAGAAGGACAGAGAGATTCTCAGGGACTAAATCGCAAAAGAAAAGTTTTTTAGGACTAGGAAAAGAGAAAGTTAGAGACTCGGATGAAGTCTTAAGGTCCAAGAATGAGAAATAGAGATGTATGTTGGCCAAAAGTTATGTTGGAGGCTTCAAAGTTGTGAATTATGGGTTAAAGTGAACCAAGGGCGAAATCATAATTCTGCAAAATTTCAGACAGGTGAGAGCAAAAATGTAAATTATACCAAAAAATTTTAAAAAAATCCCAGAAAATGAGAAATGGCAAGTTAAGGCTTGTATGGGAAGTTAGGGGGTCCAGTATACAGATTTAAGGTAATTAAGGGCCAAAGGTTGTATTAGGGACCTTAGTAAGAGAATTCTTAAGACTAAACCGAAGCAGGGAACTAGAATGCAAATTTCAAAAGTTTTAGGCTAAAAAGGGACAGTGATGAAAAGTAGGCCTAAATCCTTTAGAAAAATTTCAAAAAAATAGGAATAAGGTCCAAAGGCCCGTATGAGGCTAAAAATGATGAAAATATCCCTGGAAGGAATTTGGAATTCTCAGAATTTTGACTAATTTTGAATATTATCAAAAATGGATTATTTAAAATATAGGGAGGCCTCAAATAATTGGAAAAAATTATTTACAGCAACCCGGGCAAGGAATAGTCGGGAAAGCCTAGCCCATATCACCACAGCAACCACAAGAAACTACTCCTTGAGACCTCAACTTGCTGCATAACCTGATACATTGCAATAGTGGATTGTTAAGTTTGGTAAACATAACCCTCTTGCTTTTGAGGGAACTTTTGATGTGCAAGTGGCTGGGGATTGGATAACTTGGCTGGAAAGGATTTTCAACATCCTGGAATGTCCATCTGAGAGAAAGGCTCAGATGGCGATTTATAAATTAGAAGGGGAGGCAGACAGATGGTGGAAAAACATCGAGTTGGTCCTTCAGGCTAACGAAACCCCTGTTACATGGGAAGTATATAAGGATTAGTTTTTCTTGAAATATTTTTCCCATTCTGTGAGGGACAAGAAAGAAATAGAGTTCCTCAACATAAGGCAAGCAGCGAACGAACCCTTTGATGAGTACCTCACGAGGTACATTAGGTTATCCAGGTACTCTATTTATCTCCGACACATGAATGATGAACAATGGTTCACAGAGAAGATGATCAAGGGGCTGAAGCCTGAATTGAGAGAGAAGGTGGCCCTGAGACAGCTGGAAGTTTTCAATAAGGCAGTGTAAGTCTACTGTATCATCGAGAATAGCCAGAATCATACTAAGCTCGCTAGAGCAACCCCGCAAACTGAGAAGCCAGGGGCAAGAGTGGGTTAGGAAGGTACTTCTTTCGGCAGTAGCCGGAAGGGAAGGAGATTTAACTGGAACAGGAAGTCGAGGCAGAAGCCCGAGGAGGAGGAATAGAGAATGTCTATCGGGGAGCAGAGAATGTTCACCATGGAAAGGAATACGAGTGTTGTGGCTGCAATCACGGAGACAGGTTGTGCATGATGGGTCAAAGTGTGTATTTCTCCCTCCTTTGTCTACGGTAGGTTAAAATCAGCTCCCAACTATCTACCCAACTCTTCTACTTTCTTGAATTGATGTCTTCTACAAATAGCCTGTTGAGTCTGTGCCTTGACATTTGGAGAAAAGTAGATGCAAGTCTTTTCTTTACTCACTTTATGTCCAGAGATCTCCCTAAATTCCTGCAAAACATTAACAATAAAGTCAATCTAATCTAGCTCTGCTTCTACGAAGAGAACTAGATCATCAGCAAACATCATATAAGAAATTTTAGGACCCTTTCTACCAGCTCTCAATCCTCTCTAGTGTTTTGCTCTCACTCTATCTAGGATTAAGTATGAGTTTTTCCATGCCAAGGATAAACAGATAAGGAGATATCAGATCACCCTATCTTAAACCTCTAATAGGCCAAAAACCCTCCAGTTTTTCACCATGCCACAGAATTGCAGTGGAGGTAGTATCAACACATCTTATTATTCGGTTCACCATTTCTTATGGACATTGAAGTTCCTCTAACACTCTTCTCATAAACTGCTAGCTAAGCCTATCATAGGCTTTCTCAAGGTCAACTTTTATTGCCATAAAGCCTTTCCTTCCTCTTTTCCTTCTCATTGTGTGAATCAATTCATTGACCACTATGATGTTGTCCTGTATGTTTCTGCCCGGGACGAAATTGACTGGATAAGGGGAAACAATTTTTGTCATGATACCTTTCAATCTCTTCACAATCACCTTAGAGACACATTTATAAATCACATTGCACAAAGAGATAGGTCTAAACTAATTTACCCTGTCAGGATTTTCTACTTTGGGTATGATTGTGACCAAGGTCTTATTAACTATCATTAAACTTTCTGGTTGCTACCAAAGTTTTCTAACTAAGTTACAAACATTCTCTCCAACTATTTCCCAGTTTTTCTGGAAGAAGATAGTTGGGAATCCATCTTCACCAGGAGCCTTCATACTCTCGATTGAAAAAATTGCATTTTTAATTTCCTCGTTCGAGATGGGGGCACATAAGTTTTGCTACTCCTCCTTTTGAACTAGAGGCCACCTGTGCCCTATATTCACCTAGGTTCTGCACCCTTCCTCTTCCTTAAAAAGACATTGAAAGAACTCATTGACTACCTGTCCAGTTTCCTCTTTTCCTTCCATCCAGTTACCATTTGAATCCTTCAGTGTCAAGACCTTGTTATTTCTTCTCCTTATATTAGTTTTTGTATGGTAGTATTTAGTATTTCTATCTCCATCTCTTAACCACACAGTTCTAGCCTTTTGGTACTAGAAAAGTTCTTCTCATTCAAGCACTTCTCTAAGCTCCTCTCTTAGGTCACTCTCTAAGTCTTCCAAGAATGGATTTTGACTTCTTTGTAAGCTTTTTTGAATCCCAGCAATTCTATTCAATATCTCCTTTTTCTATTTTTTTTGATGTTACCAAACACCTCCTGATTCCAAATCTTCAATTTTGGTTCCAATTCTTCCAGATCATTCCACACTTCATCATTTCTTTGCCAATTATCCTTCAGCACTCTTTTGAAATCTTTGTGTTTCAACCACATTGCCTCAAATCTGAAAGGTCTATTAATTTTCCTCCCTTCCGGGCCTTGTAGGAGGAGAATGAGAGGATGATGGTCAGATTGTATTTTAGGTCCCACTTTCATAAAGGCTTCTAGGAATCGATTCTTGCGCTCAGAATTACATAGCCCACAGCCTAACTTCTTATAAAGTCTATCTGCAAAGTTGACTACAGGTCCCCTCCAAGTAAATTTTGGTCCTTTAGAGTTAAGGTCAACGAGTCTACAATCCTCAATGTTGTCCCTGAACCTCTTAAGCTTAGCTTGGTTAGGCGACCTACCCCCTCTTTGTTCTTCTTCACATTTGATGTCATTAAAGTCACCTGCAAGTAACAACAGCTGAATCATATTCAACGCAATCCTTTTTAGCTCAACCCAGAGTTCTCTTCTTTCATTTTCTTTGGGACTAGCATAAACTGTAGTGAAATACCAAGGTAAGCCACTTTCCAGCGCTACTTGGCAGTGGATGAATTGAAAATTACTTTCCAATTTTGACACTTGCAAATTATGATCATCCCACAGCATCCAAATGCCTCTAGATAAGCCTCTAGCTTCTTCAACAATTTGGTTTCTAAAACCCAACTTTTTAATAACTTCCTCGGCCTTACTACCACTACATCTCGTTTCCACTAAAATCATCATCTCAGGTTTATATTTTGCTTTCAACTCTTTTAAAGCATTACCGAAATCTTTTCCGGCTGCTCCTCGCACATTCCAAACTAAAATCATCAAAAAACAGGACAGTAGAAGGACCTCTAAACAATTAATTCTCCTCCATACCTCATGATGTCTGACTAGTCAGCACGGGCCCCACACTTGTCAATGTATTTTCCTCTTCTTTTTCCTGCTGTTTTTTTAATGTCCCCTCCTCTAAAATTTCTCAGAGCTTCTTAGTCACCCCAGGGTTCAGAGGCTTGGAATCTTCCTCATTCATGGTCTCATCCTTCTGGCCTGATAAACAGTCCAAGAAGGTGTCTTCAATGTTTTCTCCCTGGCCCGGATCTTGTTGTGCTGGAAGGTCCATTTGATTTCCATTCTGTGGCCCAACTACTACTCTTTCCAGGCCCATTGTGTCCCCTTCTGAATTTTCTATAGGTAGCCCATCAACTTCCTCAATCCTTGGGCCCGCTTTTATCTTTTCTTTCCTCCTTAAATCACACTTTTTCTCTGCTACGCTTAGACCTTCTTCTTTCCTTCCCTTATCCTTTTTCTCTTCCCTCTTAAATGTCGTCCTCTTTTTCACATTCATTAAGGGTTGCTCATTCTTCTTTTTCGGCTTCAAGTTTTCTCCTTTCTCACTCTTATGTCTCCTTGATCCCTGGTTTCTTAATTTTAGGCTTCCCTCTGTTCCCTTCTGATTTGAAATATCCTGTAGGATTCCTCTCTTTTCTTCTATTTTTTTGCTCTCAGCTCCATTAGTCTCCTTAGCATCCAAAATTGCAAATTTCGAAGCCTGTCCAATCTGTTTTGTACTCCCCGTATCCCTGCTCTGGCCTTCCCCTATCCTTTCTTTCATAGGAGTGCCTCAACGTCCACGCTGTGTTTTTAGAACTACCTTCCATTCTCCATCTTTCTTCACCGAAGTTGAATTCTGAGTTCCACTCTTTAAGGCTTTTCCAGTTTCAGGTACAGTTTCCTTCATCTGTTGCATCTTCTTAGCACTTTCCTTCCCTTTACTTATCGGGTAGTTTTCAGCAGCATGCCCAAACTTCCCACAATAGGGACATATGGGATTTAAACCTTCATATTCAATCTTCAAGTTGTTGCCATCGACTGTATATGAAGGGAGTAGCGGCATGTTCAAATCCACTTCCACACACATGCAGGCATATTTAATTCTTGCTCTTGTTAGTGTCATTTCATCCACCTTGATGGGTTTCCCTATTCTGTTTCCCAGATGATAAAAGAATTTTTTATCATAGTAGTCGCCTGGCAATCCTGGTAACCGAACCCAAACTGCTATATTTTTAATCTTCTCATTCCACACATTGAAGTTTCGCTTCCATGTTTGCATTGACAGGTAGCTGTTCTTAACTAGCCACGGCCCTCCTTCCAGAGCAAAGAAGTAATCTTCAGGTTCTCTGAACGTTGCAATCAAGTACCCATTGCTGATGTCTAACAAGTCTATTGGTCCAGTTTTCCCCCACATTAATTTGAGCTTCCTTCTTAATTGCATGAAACCGACTGTTTCCCCCAGTAATTTGATTATTAAGGCATATTCCCAGTGTTTCTCCAGTCTTCTTCTTTCATCCTCTGAGAATTCAAATATGAGGTCCTAGCCTTGAATCTGTGACTGTAACACCTTTTTCCATCTCCTCAAGGTCAAAACTCATCAAGTTACCATCCCATTCCTCCTCCTCCTTTTGTTTGTTGCGTTCTTTTCCTTTCTCTGTAAAGGATTTGGGTTTGAGCTCTTCTCTATAGGATAAGACATTTCCACCTCTCTTGTTTCCTTCCTCTGCTTCCATCCATTCTTCATGTTGTGGATGAAGGGATACATCACCTGAGAATTCCCCGGAATTTCTTTGGACCTTTTGAGAGGTTCCTTCCTTTCCTACTACTTCTTCCTTAGATCTCCATGCCTCTATCAACTCAGTTCTCACCTCCAAACCTATTGACTGGCGATCCTAAGGCTGTTTCTTCAAAGTTTCGTTAGTGGCATCCATTGAAAAGCTCACACACTCTCTCTCTAGAAACCTCTCTCTCTCTTTTGCTTTTTCTTCTACTTTGTTTTAAAGTGGTGTTTGAAGCAGCATTTTAGAAGTAATTTTATAATGTACAAAAGCATGTGAGGAAAAATTTTATCATCAAACAAAAAGAGAGGGCAGGGTAGCTGCATCCATTTATGAAACAAAAGCGGCGCTTTGAACTTCGCTCTTCATATTTTTAAAAGAGATAGAGAAAAAAACAACACATTGATTAAAAGGAATAACAATTTAAAAAATTGCTGTATTAAACCTTAAAAACTGAAGAACAACACCTGATTGAGGAAAGAAACAGAAAATAGAATATTGAAAAAAGATTTACCACATTCAAACAATATTATTGAAAGTGGTTTTAACCGTATTAAAAAACAGGAAAATCTCACCAAAAAAAAACTTAAAATTACTAAAATCTTAAATCAATTTTGGTAACAACAGTTTAATAGGTTTTTGACAATTAATATTTATCATTTTATTCCAATATTTTAGAAAATTCGTGTAACATTTGTTAAGGTGTATTCTTTCCCGTGCCCATCACAATAACTTACAACATGTTTCTTAATATAACATTTTGTCAAAAGTAATAGTTTTTTATTTAGTATTTCTAATAAATTATAAAACTTTATAAGTAATTAAACAAACTATTCTAAATAGTAATTTTCATTTATAGTAATTTTAGAACTTAAAAAATGGTTAATTTTCTTAATTTACGTAAAGTTATTGACATGAATGAGTGGCGAAAAGATAGAGAGAGATGACTAATGTGAACGTATGCCAACGCGCCCTTTCCCTCAACGTTATTCGCACTGCTTCGTCATTTCTTTTTCTGCTTGATTTTTTTTTCTTCGGCCAAATTTTTCTGCTTGATTTACTTCTATTTAGTTTGTTCCCTTTCTCATCTGCTCCTTTCCTAAGCTATTAAGTGCTATTTATAAAATAGATTAAAAAAATTTATATTATTTATAAGTTACATTATTAAAATTTTAACATGTGCTCACTCCGGCTCAGAATACAAGCACCATTTTGTTAGAAGGGCTTGGTTTCTTTATATATATATATATATATATATATATATATATAAAATACATTTCAGTTCGTCTAATTATTTAATAAGTTTTTTTTCCAATTTTGCCCCTCTGTAAATTTATTTATGACACACTCTCCCATCACATTTGCCCCCCATATTTTCTTTCCTTTTTTTCATTTATTTTTATTTTTTATTTATTCTTTTCATTAATAAGGATATATTTGGAAAAAAATACGTGTCTTACATGTTTATTGTTTTAAACTAATTTAAACTGATTTCTTGATAGACGTAAATAAGTTATTTGATACTTATATTTTGAACCGAATGGAGTATATTAAACAGGAGTAATATTGAAAAGTGATTAAATTTTATTGCTAAGTTAATAAAGTTTAATTTTTTAAAATTCTAATGAAACATGTGTTTAAAATAAATAGAATTAAATGAGTATATACCACAAGCAACAAGTTAAACCACAAACAGCCGCTAGGCCCTGGTTATCTAGAATTTCGTTTATAAATTAATAACGGAAATAACGCAGCATATGCAATTCCCCATCCCTAACACCAAACCAGAAAACTCCAAACTAGTTGTAATAAACAGCATTTAAAAATTACTCAATTATTATTCATTACAACAACACTATGCCTTGCTGTAAACCAAGAAAAAAACAACACAATGCCTTGCTATCAACAAATTAAGACAATTATTTTCTTGATTAGGAATCGAATTAATTTTAGGATTAAACAATATTTTTGCACTGAGAGTTTTAAAAGAGCTGTGAGTACTCGGAAGTTTTTTCTCGTGCAATTTTACCCCGAAAGTAGTAAGAACATAGCAATTTTATATATATTCTCACGGTTTTTCTTAAGTAAACGTATTTACTTTTAAAAAAAGATTATATCTACCCACACGCATATTTATTTGTGTATGATATAAAATTTATAAGTTGTATTATATCTATAGGGTATAAGATGGATAGTTCATCCATCTTATATACGAAATTTCCACTTTTAGGTTAGAGGCACTTTGAAATTTCCACTTACAGCAGAGCTGGCTGAGGAAAAAAAGAAAAAAGACAATAGAGTATAGCAAAAAACAAAAAAAAAACTATTTCTACTCTTAAATATAAGAACTAATTGAAAATTTAATTTGGTCTTAATTATAAGATCCCAATCCACTTTTTAATCCATATTTATTTATTTTTTTCAAAAGTAATTCTCACAATGATTGCACATGTTAAAATGTTCTTATTATAACGCACATAATTAATAAAGATATTTTAGAGAAGATAATATATATTTATTTTAAATAATTAACTTAACTCATTTACTTAATATTTACAAATGAATTATCTAACAAGGGGAGATAGTATCGATCACTGCAGTCAAGCAATATATTTGAAAGTGGTTTTTAACGGTACTTTTCTTTTTTTTTTTTTTAAAAAAATACATGCAAATGCACCCCCATAATATATAAGTGCCGTATTTGGGTGTGGGGCCCACATCAACGTACTAGTTCGGGCACTGCTTAATAAGGAGCATGCTATCCGTGCATGAGGAGGGGTGTCTACTACGCTCCTTCTCTCTCATCTCTATTCTTCTCTTCATTTTGCTCCGTCACAGTTTTGTGCATCCATGCGGGTCTCAATACACAAAATTTGCACTTCCTCTTAGTCTTTTTGAAGCTCTCAAGTAATTACTACCTCCGTTCCTTAATATCAAATTTTATTTGATTTTTATTTTGATTCTAAATATAAACTTCAATCTATTTTGTCTCTCATATTTATACATTTTTTTCAAATAGTCCTTTTAATAATAGTAGTTTTAACCAACACACTTGATTAGTAAGGATATTTTAAGAAAGACAACATCCATTTATTACAAATAACTAATTTAATTTATTTTCTTAATCTCCTTAAATTAGTCATCTAGCTCTTATATTTAGGACCGTACTAAAAAAGTGAGAATAAATGAATAATGTATAAATATTAATGAATATATGAAATGACACAGTTTTACACATATATATATATTGATGAAAGGAATTGGATAATTATCCATGTCCCTCCCCTTTGTGATCCCAAGACTAGCGTATGCAAATCGTCTTGAACACTATATATTAATGAATAAATAAAATGACACTAATACAAACACACACAAACGTAGTTAGTGTGTGTGAAGGACTATATATATAACTATACTGTTATTGTTATTTATGAAAGAACAGAACCAATTCTTTCCAATAAAGTTGTGGGAGTGCTGTTGAAACGGCAAGAGTGAAGTATGACATTAACCACATAAACGAAGTCCTAAAATAGAGGTCTGAGTATGAGATGCAATAAAAGTAGCGTCCAAACTTATTCATATACATTATCCCATATTTGTTATAATCAAACAGGAACAACATATATTTCTAGCATAAAGTGACATATAAAGTATATTGAAAGAAATATAAATTTTATATTTTTACAATTTTGAAAATGATTACATTTTAATGTATGATATATAATCTAACTTAATATACTCAAAATTTTCAAAACAAAATATTTTACAATGACTCATATAAATTATTATATAAGAATGGTTTTTTTTAAAAAAAAATAAACTCACTAGCTTTATTCATACACATATGTGGTAAATTAACGGACAAAAATTAAGGTTTATTTGTGTCTAGTAATTTTCCAATCAAAATATCGGCACAAGAAATTTTCTTAATTGATAATAAAACTTGATATCGATGGAATTTTAAAATTCTATTGACCCCTTATTAATAATAAAACCCTCATCTGACAAACGGTGGTTGTGGGTTATCCGCCCCACCTTTCCTTCTTCCTTCCACGGAGTGATGCACAGAGTTCTCTCTCAACCGCGAGGAAGACAAATTTCGTGGATGTTCATATGCTTCCTCACGCGCTCTCATGTTATAATCTATGTTACTCGCGTTGTCATTGTTGAGTAATATTTTACAATATCTTTTCATGACTAATATGTACAAGTCTGGACTCACATTTTTATTGTATAAAAAAGTACTTCTACTTTTTTCATGCTTTTTGCAGCTGCAGTACCCTGATGGCCTGATCCTCTCATGTCTGAGCAGCGAGAAACGTTGGTGTTATTATTTGGAATTGGACTCAGGCAAAAAAAAACAAGAAGAAGGATTATTTAAAATTGGGGGTTGGGTGCTTATGCAACTGCAAAGTACAAACCCTAATGAGGGGAAAATATCAAATGAAAATTGCCCACTCAATATCTCTAATCGTGTCCTTCTTTCTTTAGCTTGGAATTTTGAATGGAGCAATACAATGCTACAAAATTTGGATTTTTTACGTTGCGAGATTTTCTTACATGTATAATATAAATGGACAAATACTAAATTGCTCCTAGATATATGAAAATAACAGTTATTTAATTTGATGATTAACATATTAGCCCCTTAAAAATCATTCTACCACCCTAAAGCTAAGTCACGTTTCCAAAGAATCTGAAAAAAGAAAAAAGTAAATATCATGACTTTTATGCATTTGTTGGTTAGACACACTTTGTAATTTCCACTTTTAGCATCTACGGACCCGTCTTTTCTATGTGAAATTGCAGGACCAGACTAAGGAAACAAAAAAGAAAAAAACGGAGGAGTATAGCAAAAATATTAATTACCACGTTCAAGCAATATTTTTGAAAATGATTTCTAACAGTAATTATTCTGCATCAGAAATACATAAATAAATCTAAACTGTTAATATTTGGTCTAAACATACTGTTAAAATTTCAATACACAGTTAAAATATGATTGAAATAGTTTACAAAGCATATATTTTCTATTTTTTCTTATTATAACTATGAATTGTTCGGATGAAAAATTAATATCTTCAATTTATTTATGTGTTGATAACATAAAATTATAATTCTAGTTTTATAATTTGCGAACCCTAATGCGGGAAAATGTGCCCACCAATATATTTAAACGTGTCCTTTCCCTAAGTGCGTGTGTATCGTAGGTGGGTGTGCATAAGGTTTGGTTGGGTGGGCACCGTGATGGGGGAAGCATGAGAAACAACCCACCCAATATCTACAAACGCTCTCCTTCAATTTTTTCCCTTTTCTTTTTTCAATTTTATAATTTTCTATAATGAAAAAATTTATAATGTCTCCTTCTTCTTTCTCTTCTTTCTTCATTTATTCATTCATCGCACAATATATGAAAAAACATAACCAAGTTTTGGCACCTTGGAATTTTAATGGAACAGGGCAATGCTATAAAATATTATGAAATCTTTCAACTCCTTACCTAATATGTACATCTATTTTATCCATCTTTAAGCAACTAGAGGTATCTTTTATCTGGATGATGAGTAATAACTATTTAAGCATATCAGAACCCAAACAGAAAGAGATGCAGGGCAGGGGGATTCATTTTATAAAAACTTTGAACTCCGTTCTTTATATATTTTTAAGCTTATTGAAAAGACTAGTCATAAAGAGTGTCGGGAAGTCTGGGTTATGGCTCAACTTGCAGCAAGTCTAGAATTCCTTGACTTAATTAGCCAAAGGAATTGGATAAT
This sequence comes from Neltuma alba, assembly GCF_004799145.2. Classification (NCBI taxonomy): domain Eukaryota; kingdom Viridiplantae; phylum Streptophyta; class Magnoliopsida; order Fabales; family Fabaceae; genus Neltuma; species Neltuma alba. The sequence goes on from NW_021635150.1 coordinate 75,189, forward strand.
ATACTTTGATGGGGAAAAAAAAGAGTATTAAAAATACATCTTAAATCATTTTTGATCAAATACTAATTAATACTACCTCCGGTCCTAATGGTCCTAATTAAAAGACTCATTGACTTATTTGAGGAGATTAACTTAAGTAAGTTTAAGTTAGTTATTTGTAATAAATAAGTGTTGTCATTCCTAAAATATCCTTGCTAATTAAACTATTGGCTAGAAACTATCATTATTAGAAGGATTATCTTGGAAAAAATTGTATAAATATGAGAGATAAAATGGATTGGGAGTCTTAAATTAGACCAAACAAAAAGTCAAACGGGTCTTATAATAAGGACCAGAGGTAGTACTAATCTTTGGTCTTAGATATAAAAACCATACAGATGGTGTTAAGACTTCCATTTACTTTTATTTCCTAAATTTATCATTTTCCCAAATATTCTTAAGAGGGTTTCCATCAAGGGTTATTATATCTTTTTTAACCAAACATCAGGATAATTTCAATGCACATAACTGAAGAGATATTTTAGCCAAACCAAATTATTTATCATAAGTAATTAACAATTTTGAAATGGGAGGTGTGAAATGAAGTCATGAAGTTTAGAGTTAGAAGAAATAAGAGCAGCATCCAGTACATATGCATTATCCAATATTTATTTACCTTATTGAAATATAATTGTTGTTATAAAATCTCAATTATTATTAATTATAAATATTTATATGTTTAATATTTTAATTTTATATTATATTGTTTGTTGGATTTTTTTTACATAATTGCTTAAAATTCATAAATAATAAATTCGAACAACATTTACGGTTCTGTGTTAATATAGTTAGTTATTTATATCAACAAAGAGCTTATGTCACTATATGTTGA